>NC_048422.1:17655930-17664807 GCF_013103735.1 Etheostoma cragini | reverse complement strand
TTTTATATTATATATATTTTTTTTTTAAATTAGTGCATGGTTTTTGCAAGAGTGTTTCTTTTGCAAAGAGTTCGGGGTGTTCTGCTAATTGTGTGTGTGGATTGTCCTAATTGTTGTTAAAAAAAAATAAAACAGTCGGTTTTCAAAATAGTGCTTAAGCAATTGAAAAAAACCTGAAACGGCTTGCCTGTAAAATAAAGGTGAAATAAAAAATAATAATGAGGATCAATTGTTTAATTTCTGTTTTAAGAATAACAACATATGCAACGTGTTTGCTACATGTTACTGCAAATGAAAAGTCAAAAAAACTCATGTTACGTTAGTTATACTTTAAAAAGCTGAAGACGTTAAATGTTGCAACATAGCGTTAACATTTTCCCTATCAACTGAACAATAAATTATTAACTATCATGGAATACTTCATCACATGGCAGTATTTCCAGGATTATTTTAGTGGTATGATAATGAATTTTGGCATCACATGGTGGTGAAAATGCAAGATACCCATCTGTGCAGCAACTTCTGCAGCAGTACGTTTAGAATGTAGCACTGTTCCATCAGATAGCTCAGGGGTGTGTATTCATTCAGGACAGTTATGTTTAACGACAATTTACAGGTAAAACGAGCACCTTTTAAATATTCATCAACAAGCAATAGCCTGGCAAAAAGTTGAAATGTTCTTAAGCTTTATATAGACTCCGATTACAATCAAAAATATAAGTTAATAGTTCAATGAAAGCCACAGCATAGACTCAACCTTATGAGCTTAATTATTGCATTTATGTGCAGTAACTTATGTATATGTAGTTGTGTAATTTGCAGTTGTGTCATCATCAACCTTTATACAGGTGCACAAGTTGTAGCTTCTCTTCCTTGGACCTTTCAGGGGTTATAATGGTCAGCAAGCTTAACAGCTGTTTTAGGTTAATGTCTCTATACATTAGAAAGGGATGCCAACATTTTAAATTTGGTAAATGTTAACAATAAGGTGTTTTTAAAAGTATGCTTCATGACAATATGCACTCAAATTATTAGAAGAAAATACTTGATTTTTTTTAAAGAAACTTTGCTCCACATAACATTTAAAATGTATCAGTTTAATTTTCAGGAGATGAATATGTACACTTTAAATCTCATCACTTACCTCAGGCAGTGAGCAATTACTGTAGAATAGCTTTACAAAGCAAATACTGACATAGTATTCTGTCAAGGCATGTTCCAGCATCAAAATAGGACTTAAAATACACAAATTTTGTTCCACATAAAATATGAACTCATTGATCACTTTCATAATTATTTTTAGAATATCCAAAAACTGGAGGAAAAAAAAAACCCATTAGTGTTCTTTTGTATGTGACAATAAGAAATACAATCAGCAGTTCTCATAAATGCATTGAAAAAGGAGTAGCAGCCAAAGAGAGAGAAAGAACTCAAAAAGCAAACATAAAAATATAGACTTCTGTAAAGGATTTACTCTCAAGTAGGCATTTTAAAAACATGTAGTGTAATTTGGCAATTTCTGCCCGTGTCAACTCTCCTCCATTTTTGTTTTGCTTTCGTGAAACAGTCACCCAGTCTCTACATGATGGTGGTATCTGGTTTCTACTATCCTGAGATGTTTTCCTCAGCTTGAAGGCATCTGAGGACGTAGAGGATCACTTGATAGCAGAAAATATATTGGTCCTGTAAAAAGAAAGGAAAGGGAAAATGTATGAAAAAACATGAACCAAAGAGGTGTCCAATCCAAACAATTGAGAGTTAAGCTTCTTGATATTACAAGTAAACATTTAAACTCACCTCTGTCTGGACCATTCCCTGTCTCTGAAGTCTCATGTTCCTCACCACATCTGAAATATCAAACTACAGAAAGTGTTTATTAGATTGTGATTCAACAAAAAAAAAAGAACACAAATAAGAACAGATGCTTCCTCATAAATATAAACAAGATGCAGATTATCTACTTACATCAGCATCTTTACTGATGAGACCCAGAACCACGTCTATACAGATGAGGGTTCCTGATCGACCGATCCCTGCACTGCAGTGTGTGATTATTGGCCCTGATTGATGAACGTGCCTCATGTAGGAAATAAATGTGAGCAACTGCTCGGGTTGTGAGGGCGTCCCGTGGTCCGGCCATCCCGTGTAGTTTAGATGAGTTACACGCTGTATTTCACTGGTCTGGGGAGGGAGAAACTCTTAAGTTAATGTGTCTATTTATAAGTGTATACAAGTTTAAAGCGTGATTTATGGTTCTGCAGAAGCTCCACATAGACCTTTCGCCATAGCCTATATAAGTGGCATGTAGCTTATATTTGTGCGTTGGCGTGTGCGTCGACCTCTTTAAAAGAATAGCAGGGCTGGCATGTCTGTGTGTGTGTGTGTGTGTGTGTGTGTGTGTGTGTGTGCGATGTGTGGTAGAGAGAGTGAAAGAGTGACAGTGATTAGCTTTGGAGTAGCGACTCTAGAAGACTTAGCGTCTCCGCTGTGTTTTATGACCACAGTTGAAAAACTGTGGCAGGAAAAGTTAACCAGCTCCTTGATTTTATGTTGTTTTAACGGAGAAGGAGAACCAGGATATGAGTAGGAGGAAACGAAACGCTATCTGAAGATAAACTAACCTGAACATCTTTAACCTCAATGAGTCGGATGGCAAAGTTGTCGAGATGTTGGTCTTTGATCAGTGTGATCTGTAACCTGTCGTCCACCATCTCTGCAGTCCTCGGCGTGTCGGGCCAGTACCGCTGACATTTCACTTTCCCTCCCTCTACCTCCTGGGTCATCATGGCGATCACATTAGACTTCTGCTCCCAGACCATTTGCCAAAAGTCACCCAGGGTGGTGGGTAAGGGACCCTGACATGCAATGTACATGTAGTTCTCATCCTTCACTGACATCTTGATGAAGTTGGCATTGATGTAGCCGCCATCTTTTCCCAGCACAACTCGCGTTGTGTCAACTAGAAGAGATAAATAAACAAAAATCACATTTCAATTCATGTGCAACATTTTAAGTCGGTGGTTCTCAAAGTTGGGGTCTGGGGACCCCCAGGGCTCCTTGAAAGGGTTCCAGGGGGTCCCCAACCAAAAGGGGAATAATTTATTTTCCCTTTAATTTCGTCCTTGAGTAAGAAAATTACTGTGTACAGACTCTTTTGCACGTGGGTTTCACTATTTTTTGTTACAAAACATCTAAAACTAAAATTCCATAAGATAGGGGACCCTGGGAAAAAGTCTCATCAGATTGGGGTTCATGCTCAAATTTGTGTCAGTTTAGGGGTCCTTGATGTGAAAATGTTGATAACCACAGTTTTAAGTATCCATATATATTTTGAGTAGTTTAAGTAAGCCTTCAGGTTTTCTGTTCCCATACACTGTACAAATGACACATTTGAGTCTTTTCTTACAGGGAACAATATTCTTGTAGCGATTCTTCTTCTTGTTTTCCTTCGTCTGTCCGATCAAACAGTCGTCCAGTGGCTGCAGATTCTGAAGATTCTGCCAGCAAAAAAAGTGTGTGTTGATAAAAATCTAATGAATGCATCACTTATTTTGACACTGAGATTCAAAATGAATTCTTACTTCAAACTCCTGCAGAGGGACTTTCTGCTCCAGGAGCCCCCTCATCATGCGGACCACAGTGTTGAGCTTTGGTCCAGTGTACTGGCCATCAGGGACCACTTTGACGAGGGGCAAAGAGGTGAGTTCATCCTCTGTGATGATTGCCCCATCTGAATGAAGGTATAAAACAGTTAAAGCAGAATTACAAACATAGTTTATAATTACAAAAGTAATGGTCTGACAACTTTATGTCAGTTAAGAGAAATCTGAACTTTAGCACACACCACGTTTGTTTTCCACACCCAACCCTAATAACACTGACGCTAGGAAAAGACAGACTAGCCTATATGGAATAACATTTCGGTGACCTGTAACTTCCTCTTTAGTCTCACTTTGCCAGACCTTCCTCTACAGCGCTGCGGAGGAGGGTCTGGCTAGTCCATCCACTGCATTCCGGGATGGGAGAAAAACATGCTCTGGTTTATTGGCATGCCTTTAAACTACACTGCAAAAGATACCTGCTTTAGTGGAAAATGTATACATTCAAAAGTTGTTTTAGTCAAACAACAGAAAACTCAGATTGGACAGATAGTCTACAGGCAACAGGACAATCCCAGAAGCGGAAGGTTGATATAGACTACCTGCTCTTTATCTAGACTCCATACTCACCGCTCTCAGAGTTCATGTTTTCAATAGGCAGTTCATCACTTCCCCATGTGATTTCATCTTCCTCTGGCTGTTCAGCACTCATTTGCAGGTAGCTGTTGATTCAAAAACAACAACCATAAATGGTTATGAATATATTCGTAGTCTTAATTGTGACAGTTTATCCAAAATGCAAAATGTTACTTTTCATTGCTTGGATCGTCAACATTTTCCTCTTGCCATTCCACTTTCCGGGAACTCTATGGTGAAAGAAGTTTTAAAAAAGTATATAAATTAGACTTAACCTGCGTACAGTTTTAATTTCCAACAGTTTTATCAACTCTGATAGATTTGATTTGTACCTCAGGGGAATCGTCAGGTAAAGAAGAGCCATCACAATCTGTGTCCTCTGAAAGCTCTGCGCTGTGCTCCGTCTCTCTTTTCTGTCCTAGGGGATCATCTTCATAGTCTGTCAAACATGGGAACGTAGACGAGTTTGTGAAGTTTACAATTTTGTTTTTGATTTTGATTGACTAATTACTTAGTAAAATTTAGGCAGTAAAATTACACAACATTCAACATTGCTTGCCTGAGATTTTCAGTAAATTTTTAAGACTGTATGTAATTACCTATTGGTGGTATGGGAGGGAAGCCGCCAGATTTCAGCTCATCATGGAGAGTAAAAAGCTTAGTCTTCGCTCCACTGTCCTCACTCAGATCTAGAATCAACATGAATTGTCAGATTAACCCCCTATATTAACACGAGTATTAGTGCACATCAGATTTTCCCAAAGGATTAAAAGTAACTAAAATGCAGAGAAAATACATGTTTTGCGTCTCATTATGTACCTGTGTTTCCATTGCATTTATCAGAGTTGATGGGCAGATAGGCGAGGTATGTGTTTGGGTTCTGGTCTGGCGGTCTTGAAACTATAAGATGTACCTGGCCTTTAGCTTTACGGATGGTGGTGACAGCTTTAGTGTGGGACACACCTGTCATTAGTTCTTCATTCACCTGCAAGAAGACAGATACAATATTCACAGTATTTAATAAATGTGGGGCTCAAAAACAAAGCATGCAACATAGCGGAAAAAAAGTTTATTTGATAGGACAGCGGAAGACATGAAAGAAGGGGAGAGAGAGAGGAGGAATAACACAGCAGCAACGGCGCTGCGTTGAGGAGTAAACCTCTATATGTGGGTATGCGCTCTAACATCTGAGCTACCCAGGCGCTCATTTGTTATTTCACTTGTATTAAGTTCATAGCGTAGGCAGATGTCAGCCATTAAATTTGCAAATATTTTAACAGTTAATCAACAATATGCATTAAACACTGTTAATTTATCAATAGGACCTTAAATTCTGAGCATCAAATGTCAAACATGACTCACTTTCAGCAGCCTGTCTCCCACTTGCAGTTTGGCCGAGGACTCTGCTATTCCTCCAGGTGTGATGGATTTGACAAAGATCCCCCTTTCCCCTCCAATCACAGAGAAACCCAGACCTCCTGACTGCAGCTTCTCCAGGTCTAGCTTGACGATCTCCTCCTGCATAGTAAATGCGGCAATGTAATCATCAATAGTGCAATCACCTTTAGTCCGAGATTCAAAGCTTTAGTAGACAGCGGTTTTGTAGCAAAGAAGTCAAATTAAATAAAGTCATGATTGCTGTCAGAAATTAGCTTGAAGGTAACAGTCAAACTTTGACGACAGTGATCACAATATTATTGTGATGATTAAGAATATGTTTGCTGACCAACATGAATTCACCTTTGCATTAAAAATACAGAAAAACGCTGAAAATCACTGTAACCATATGCAATTGACACACCAATAGCATTTTTTATTTCTTTCTTTGCTTGAAAATTCAATACAGAAAGTACAATAAATGCAAAAGTAGAACACGTTAACATTCAAGCACATCAAAGGAATATACAGCAACTGTATTTCTTACCTCTAAAGGACAAAGTGCTGCGAGACACTCTGTATCTCTTGGCTCTTCTCCTTTAAGAAAACCTTAAACATAAAACAGTGTTGCAATTATAAGCAGAATAATAGACAGTGAACTTTATTTTATTTTTACAGGTAACACCTTTAAGATCTGAAACATACCATTCATGCTGGATGAAACACTGGGGCTTATGTTGTTGTTAAGGTAAGAGACATTTTTCTGCCCGGGAGAAACAGGATTTCCATCCCTTTGAAGAAGAAAAAAGTTATTTAAATTATGCCACATGCAGTTTCTTGCATGAGCTAACAAATAACCTTTTGTAACGCCATCCAGATCACACCAACTCAGCATGAAAAATTCCACTACCTTGTGGCCTTGAGTGTGAGGTTGTCGAGGTACAGCTCCAACAGTCTGGTGCTCTCACGGAGGGTCAGGTCCTGTGTGGGAGCGCCGTTGATGTAGTGGATTAGATCAAGTGCTTTCAGGCTGCCCTCCTCAAAGGCCATTGAACCTGGCAGGATGTCTTTCACAAACAGGACATTGTACACACTGTCACTGCCACCGCCCAGTAGCAAACCTGTGATAGAACAAGGAGTAAAACTACCAATTTAGTACTTATTTTTTATGCAACATCTGGGAAAGCTTGCAAGACCTATGAACAGTGGACATACAGTGCATGACTTTCAGATGTGCCAGGGTTGTTTTATGTTCTTACCCAGCGGTTCTTGACTGCCCTTAAAGCTAATGTCAGGCAGGAGGTGGGCTTCTATGGGGGGCTTAGGAGCCTCCAAGACTCTCCCTACCACCAAGTCAACCACACAGGGGGCTGCACGCACAAGATTGACCACCTCAGTGTGGCCCATATTGCTCACGTCGGTGTTGTTTACCTGGATATAGAAACAAAAGAAAACAATATGGATGTGAAGGAATAGCTTGACAATTTTGCTTATTTGTTCTCATGCAAAGAGTTAGATGAGAAGAACGATACTACTAGTGTCCTACTAGCTTAGCTTAGCATAATAATAGGATGCAGGTGGAAACAGCAAGCCTGGCTGTCCAAAGTTTAAAAAATAAAAATAGGTCTGCCTACCAGCACCTCTTCATCTTGTTGTCTTATTCTTGGCAAAAAAACTAATCTGCGTATTTCCCCAAATGGTAAACTATTGATTTAAATGAGAACTATTTTTGTTTGAAAAAATATTTCTTTGATTGTATTAATTGTCCAACAATGGGCTGAGACACACTGTAGGCAAAGACCAGAGTAAGACATTAAGGATGAATTTGTACCATAATCATCCGGTCCCCGGGTCTGAGCCTTCCATCTCCTCTGGCTGGATCCTGGACAATGTCATGGATGTAACATCCAAGATCATTTCCTTTGGTAAGGGTAAACCCCAGGCTGCCTTTCTCAGACTTCACCAAGGAGACCTTGAGCTCTACTTCCTACCAACAGAGACGAATCACAGTTACAGGAATTACCCCTGGTATGGATACATACTATAATTTAAAATTTAGATCATCATTTTCCTTTCCTCAATACTTACTGGGACAAATTCCTCCATGTCATGCCCATTGCCCGACGCGGTGAGGTTTAAGGGCAGAGGCAGTGGGGGAGGCAGCGGATCAGGGCTTGGGGCAGTGAAGGAGGACTCCAGATCATCTGTCAGGGGAGATGAAAGAGATCTGCCCAAACAACCCCAAAGTTATAAAAGAGATAAGAGAATATAATTAATCAAGATGATATGATCATTATTTTAACCTCTTGCTGAGGTCCAACTGTGTCATTGACAGGTTTGGGGAGTAGAAGGCTGAGTTGATTGTGTCGTCCAGCTGACAAGTGCTCTCATGGGGTCCCAGTCCTAGGTTGTTGCTGGGGGTGTGGTAGACACTCCGCTCCCAAGTTTGCCTGCTGTGCTCCACTGGGCTCGGGCTGAAGGCTTCTTCCACCTCCTCATCCCCATCCCCATCCCCATCGGTGCTGTCGCTGTAGCTGTTGTGTCGGCCGGGGGTTTTGAGCAGTAGCCTCTCCAGGGCGTCCTGCACGGGGCCCTGACTCCTCTTGCCTTGTTTACCTGGAGGAGAGGTTGCACTGTCGAAGCTCAGGCTGGACTCTGCAGGGGCCACTTGCACCTTCCGGGGGGATGGGATGGGCGTCTGCGAAGAAATAAGTTAGTTAATAAAAGTGTCCAGCAATTACTGTTGCTTGAATTGTCCACACAGTAGCTAGAGACAAATAAAGAGTATTATTCAATGACTCACCAAAGCTGAAGTGTCCATTTCCGGTAGAAGCCCATGTTCAGGTCTACACAGGAGCAAAGTCACCTCCTGTCCTGTTCCTCGCAATGCTGATATCACCTCCTATGTGAATGAAACGGAGGACACATACAGGCTAGGGGTGGGAATCACCAGACACCTCCAGATACAATATCATCATGATTCTTATACCACAATTTGATATTATTGCAATTTTAAACATATCGCAATATTCTGCGATGTATTGCAATTTGTAACTTTTTCTCCAACGTCTACTTTTTCCCAATTTCAAATGATGTCCCCAAAATGAAACTTTGTCAACATCTGTTATTTCTAAAAAGATACATCTCTGTTCACATCAGATCAATTTTACTGCTGCAAAACGGGATTGTCAATCAGACAAACTGACCAACACATATATAATAAAATATCGATACTTGGCGCCGGTGTATCGATGCAGTATTGCCA
>NC_048422.1:17642142-17655898 GCF_013103735.1 Etheostoma cragini | reverse complement strand
CCCCCCCCCCCCCCCTAATACATACACACACAATTCCAAGTAAATTATAGTATCAAAAAACCTTATAATCCAAATTAAATGCGTGTCCACAGCAAGGAGAGAGATTCTACTTACATGTTGCGAGAGTCCTTTAAGGGGGGTCTGATTGACCCGCAGGATGATATCGCCCACATTGATGCGAGCACTCTCTGCAGCTGGTTGGCCAGGAAACAGTTTTTTAACCCGCACCATGCTAGAGGTGGGGGGTTCGTCAGGAATGTTCTCCTCTCGACTGAAACTGAAGCCCAGTCCTGATGTGTTCTTCAGCAGACACACCTCAAACGTGTTGTCTGTGGGGACAAAGACATGCACATACAGTGAACTGGACATTCTTTATTTGCCCCGTGTCATGGTTGTACCCTGTCTCTTGGCCAACATTATTGGTGGCTCTAATGGTTCCTGCTGTCCAAACTGGCCAAAAAGGATGCCTTCTTAAAATGATTCCAATGTAAGTGATGGGAACAAAATCCAGTCTTTACTGTGAGCTAAATTGCATTCTGAAGTTCAGCTGAAGTTAATATGAGGCATTAGCAGTCTTGTTACACAAGACAAGAGGACATCTTACAAAATTACAGTCTTAATAGTATGTAATTTCCATTGTGTGTTAATAATAAGCAAGGAAAACCCTGTCAGGGGCTGACACTATAATACAAATTCAGAAATAGATGGACATAACTGAGCACATCACGCACAAAATAAAATGCAATACAATGGTCTTGTACATTTAAACCAGCTACAGAGCTCTAAATACATGAAGGCAACAGTGTGTAGCTAATGGGTTATACAAACATGCTAGTTTTCTTGTAAATGAGATTGCAGCAACTTACTTTGTTTAAAGAGACCAAAGTGTATTGTAAGTTTGTAACGCTATTAGAGAATTAGTTTTCCTGCTTACTTTTATAACCATCCTTGTGGACTCTAAGATTTATACAGGCCTGGACGGGCTTAGGGTCTAGGGGGAAATTTTTAAATAAAAATAAAAAAATAAAAAAATGATTCATCAACATATTAGGGTATTTAAATGGATTACCTTTAAGTTTTGGTTACTTAACAAACTCAAACCTTCCTATTCTCGCTGCTTGTGTGCCATGTTATCGCCTCACCTTGAGTAACAAAGCTGTACTCTGGTTTTTCTTTGACCTCAAGTGGCTGCTTTTTATACTTGGTCTCGTCTTGGTCACCGCCAGCAGTTACTTGAGTGCACTGAGGCGTGAGGGGAGCATGGGCACCGTCTGCAGGGGGATGGCCCTTCTCCAGCAACAAGTGCACTGTCTGAGGGGGGAAATTATTTGCTTATTATTAATAACCAGCTGGATAGCAATTTAACAGCATGTTGGCAGGGTGCTTGGGGTAAATTTCATCTCTCACCTGCCCAGTGTCTCGGAGAGCTTCCACTGCTTGCTGATGAGTGGCTCCCTCCAGAGTTTTTCCATTGACAGCTACCACACGATCCCCTGAGAATAGGACAGACAGAGCGGTTTAGACAAATAACAGTCCAAATAGATGACCACAAACACTCGTTTGCTCCAATAATTCTTTTTCAGGTTATAATTAAGTCTCCGTTTTACGACATTATTTGTAACATTGCGCTAAAGGCTGTCACCTTTGTGTATCCTTCCATCAAGCTCAGCAGCTCCTTTTGGTATGATGGCTTTGACGTAGATGCCTCCATGTCGAACAGTTGTGTTGACTCCTCCCTAAGAAAATAACAACAGACCTCTTAGTCTAATTAGCCAAAGGGAAAACAGTTATGTATTGTCTATGGGGGTTGATGGCAGATGTGGAGGTTTTTTTCCATTTCATGTGTAATTGCTAATTGCTGATAAATTCTGTGTCCTTACTGTGGGTTTAGAGATTTAATGGTACATCATAAAGACTATTATATTCTTCTTCTTCTTATTTGAATAATAAATATCAACCAAACTTCACAAGAAAAGTACATGAATGCTACTTGGCAAAACATTCAGGTTTACCTGAAGTTTATAATTGTTATATAATAATCTGTTGACAGGTATTGTCATTTGTGGACCTTCCCATAGATCAGGGTTTTGTTGATGCCCATGTGAACAGCACATGTTAACTGGCTCAGATTTAGGTACAGTAGGTATTGCCACTGGTTTTGTATCATTCACGTGTTAAACAGAAATGATTTAAAGGCTAAAAACACATCTTCATTTATCCTCAGAATAACATTTTAGTTAAGTTTTTTATATATATGAAAAAAAAAGTCCCTAAGCACAGCCTCAAATGCCATGAACTTTAATGGTCTCTTTTCGCCTTATTGACCAACCAAAATGGCTGTGTCCCAATAATGTCTATCAGATATAAATGATGCTTTGTTTTAAAATAATTTTTAATGCAAGTAAGACAAAGCTTTTATCACATCACAATTATGAAAATCCTCCACAGTGATGTTATTGACAAAATTACTGAGGTCAAATCCTAATCCTAATCAGAGACAATGTATAGTTGTATGTATGTAATGTTCTAGTCACTGTCCATTTGGTTAAGATTTGGTTAAGATTTGGTTAAGCTTTGACAATAGGTTTATTGTTAAGGTGCATTTCAGGGTTTAATCAATACACAATTATTATTCTAAGACACTAATAATTGACAGCAGCCCTGCAGATGATTATTACTACTACTACTACTACTATTATTGTATTATTGAGTGTTGTTGTCAATCAATAAATTGTTTGAAACCCTTCAGAGAGAAATTATATTAGTGGCACTCCAGTAAGTCATTCTAGAGTAAGCAGCCGCAAAAAGAAAAGCCATAAGAAAGCTCCCTAACCAGACCTGTTTAAACAATTTATGGTCTATATACTGTATACTATACTGTGAAAGTACTAAACCTACTGTGTGGTTTCATTTGAAAAACAATCGTTTAGATTTAAAAAATGGCATGCAAAAAGAATTAGGTGGACAATTTTTCCAACAAGAGCTTCCAGATCTGATAACATACAGCGTTAGAAAAGCAAACCAAAGCAAGCCACATATAACCACAAACAGACAACAAGATGAGGGGGAAGGGGGCAAAACAAAGAGAGGATGAAAACCTTGCCGAACAGTACCGTGACACTTATGCCCAGGCTGCTGTCTTTTTTAGACAGCTCAACATCAAATAGTTCTCCTGGACTGAGACTATTGACCCCTGGGGCATTACCATTAACATTTTCCATGATGTATTCCTGCAAACAGAGAACAGGGTATTAAGTTGAATTACCACAAGCTGGAACATGCAGAGAAAAAGGGATCAAGGGAGAGTGAGGAGGGTGATCAAGGTATTGCTGAAAAGAAAATGAGTAGATATTTCATTCAAGGAATGACGTGCAGTGTACAGGTAACAAACTGCCTTGCATTGACATTGTAAATGTAATGATAGGCAAAAGTTATATACAACAGCCAGTTAGTCATTTCAAGCATCTGAAAGGTAACGTGCAATGCTTGTTGGTTTATATTTGCTCCACAAGGAATACAATTTTTTTTTTTTTTTAAACTTTGTGAGTTTTGATTCATAGATCTGCTGGGTAGACAGTAATGAATAAAAAACACAATCCATTTACACCAATGCATTCATAAACACAAAAGCTGCACCTTTTTGACTTTGAGTTTCTCTCGACTACTGGAATACGTCTCCTCATCCATGTCTGAATCCCCCCAGTCAGAGTGCTCAGACACTTTGGGAGCTTCTGACACTTTAGCTTTTCTAGTTTTGGGTGGCAGAGCCGGTGGCGTGGGGTCCAAACCCACGTTAGGTTCTGCTCTGTGACGTTGGGCACTGGTTGCAGATGTGACAGACGCTGTTGCCGCAGCCCTTTCTAGGCAATACTGGACTCCATTAGCTGGGGGTGGGCTGATCTTAGCACCACTGCTCGTCCTGGAGTCCTGAGAACTGAGACTGGTGTGCTGGTGGACTGGGGACGAGGTGGATGACGGTCTGCTAGTGCTGTGCAGGGGAGGGCTTGGGCTTCCTGCTACCACCTGCTCCTCTGATGAGGTGTCAAAGTCTAGTTCTTGTCTCTGGCTAGAGTTAAGTGCCTTCAATGCAGACTTAGCTTGGTAGGGAACATTGCCTGAAGAAGATTCTGTTAAAAAAGAAATACAAAAACAGTGATATGAGTCTGCAAGTCAATCAGACAAGTTAAACTGCAAATAAGAGACTGTTCCTCTATAATAATTAAAAAATACAACTTGTATTGCTATTTTAGCATAATCATTGTTTATTGTATTGGTGCTTATTTTAGAGTACCTTAGTTTATTTATTAAGTGTTTTTAATTATAATAAGCTTCTTCTGTCTGACTTGACTAGTGGATGTCTGAAACACAATTTTGTGTGGTGTATAAAAATGACAGATAAAGGAATCTTGGATGACAAGGAATAAATATTAGGGGTGCACAATTCCGAAACATGTCACGATTCGATATTGAATTTTAGTCTCAAGACTTGATTCCAAATTGATTTTCAATTAAAAAAACATTCTCAATTAAAAAAACAATTCACAGTAGGTAAATGTAGTTACTTTTCCCAAGTGATACTATACATGCCATTACAAAAGAAAACAATATGAATCAATTTTTGGATTGGATTTTGAATCGGTAGAGCTTGAATCAAATTACGAATGTGAATCAATTTTTTTAAACTGATTTTTGCACATCCCTAATAAATATGACCAAAGCAAAAACATGACAATTGTACACACACACACACACACACACACACACACACACACAATCGTTACATTCATATCCCTACTTTTACCTTTGTAGAGCCTTTCTTTGGGTTGTAACACCACCAGAGTAACATCATCAGGAGCATTTTGGAGGATGTCAACCGTTGTGGCATGTGAAAGCCCTTCTAGTCTTACATCATTCACTGAGATCAGCCGGTCACCTGCAGAAATATTTCAACTGTTACACATATGCTAGCACTGCTAATTATTATCCCAGTAGAAAACAGAAAAGAACATCATAATCTACTAATATACGAAGAAGATGGGAGCAAAACACTGGCCTACCAGGTTTGAGGCAGCCGTTGACATCAGCAGGACCCCCGGGAGTGATGGAGCTAATGATGGTGCCAAGGTCCATACATTCAGAGTTCTCTGCTCCAACAACCTGGAACCCTACACACACACACACACACACACACACACACACACACACAGACACAACTTGTCAACTATGACAGCGGAAAAGTGGCAGCAGAGACCTTTTAAAATTGTGTATTTCAGGAAAATGAATATCCACCCTTACCCAGGCCATATTTCACATCTTTCTTCAGGTTTACCGTTGTGATTTCTCTCTCTGGAGATGGTAAGGCAATGAGCTTTTTCTTGAGTGAATCTGTGCAGCACAAAGACACATGGCATTTGTTATATTTACTGGAATTTACTGTAAATACATTGGCTCTGTCATTTCTGACTGATAGCATAGTGTCAATTTGGTAAATTAATTTCACAGGGGATGTAAAGGAGGCCACTCTGAGGAGATTAGTTTATACACACTGTAACTATGAATCAGCTCAGAGGCATAAAGCGTTGCTGAAGGTACCCTACTTTAGCACTGTTGGCTAATGGGCCTAAAAAGACGGGTTAAGCTAGGATGAAAGGGAAGGTCATGAGTTCAGTGCCAAAACAAGAGGCTATTAAGTAGTGGGATCGGGGCCAGTTCCACAGGGAGGCAGCACTGAGAGGACAGAGACTCAAATCTGCATTATATAATTGTGATTTAGTACACAGACTTTTTTTGGTTTGTATATCCGTACTTGGCTGTGCCACGATCAGCATATGGTTCAACAGATTGAAAAGGGGGAATAAGAATGTTTCAAAATAAGTGGTGGTGTAGAGCAGTCGGATATTTCATGCCTTCTGACATTATTCTGTAAATGAAGCATGGGAAATCCAGAGTCTATGTATCTGGGAGAACGAAAGGTATACATTTCAATACATACCGTTGACAGAGGCTGGGGTTGAAGGTGGTCCAGAGGAACTGTGCATACTGACACCTGGGAACAGAAACACAAGAGATCAGCAAGCCTGTGCTGGTTTTGTACAATATACAGAGCAATTTAAACTTGTTCTTTACCTGTCTGCCCATCTATGTGCAACATAGGAAATATTCACATTAACATGTCATGACATCAATTAATTATTAACACCCGCAGAAGCCTCCTGCATGATTAGGGCATTTTATTTGACTATTAACATATTATGTGAAGTAGACTAAATAAACGTAGACACAGCTGCTGGGAAGAATTAAATTACTAAATAGAGTATCTGGTGCAGTTATTCTGTTGTTGCTAAATACAAGCCAAAAAAAGAAACTGGTTTGTGTCAGACTGTTCCAGTAATCGAATGAGGACTAGAAATAAGTTGAATCAGATATGTTGCCTTTGTGCTAAAACAGGCAAACTGAAGCAGTATAATCTTGGAAAAATAGATTTAATAGGTACATTTTGTATTTTATAATATACATGATTACATTTTAATACCATTATTTTAGGTCCCCTACGAGGGAACTCAGCTGCTGCAAAGCAGGTATCACGATACCAAAATGCAAGGAATTAAATGTAAAATGCTACTTGGTGTGACTTACTGTTGCGTTGACACAGTGTAGCCAAACATCAAATTATCCTCTGCACTTATCTTGTTTAGATCTTTCTGCTTTCTAACAGAATATACCATGTTCATAATGAATACTTGCTTTGCCGATGTCATTAGAACACTGTTTATCTTATAAAGGCCTAAAACTTCTTTGGAATTGTTATCTTATCTCATAGAAGAGAGCTGGAGCTGCACAGAACTACTATCTTAACTGCTGGTGAAATATAGGAACTATTCTGATCAACTATCCCAGAGTCTCGGCCACAACTACGATTAAATTGATTGGCATGAGCACAGATGTACATTTCAGGTGGGAACTATCCTTCACCAGAGAGCCACATATATTATCCATCCATCCACCATCCTTACCTACTACAAATGCTTGGCCAGTATCCTCTGTGGAAGAAGAGTCTGATTCTTTTTTGGACCTGCTGAGATTCCAGGCTGGATTGTTGTAGGACGCTGTGCCAAAAGATCTGTAGAGAAGCGAGAGTAAGTGGTAGAAGATGTAGCCTGAGGAGGCAACGTATCGTACGTTTTTGTTACGCATACAGAATCCTATTAAACTTAAAATCACATGTTGCCTGTAAAGCTGACACAAGAGGGAGCAACTGGCAACTTTTTTACTAATTTAAAATAGAAACACACACTGGTAGGCACAATTAAACAAAAACACGGATGCATCCCCCCCCCCCCCAGAGATTTAATTAGATGCATGAGGTTGAGTTCTCTGTCTCTGTGGTGTTAAGCAGAGCTATAGTCCCAGTAACAAGTCCTCACTTAGTAACCTTACCCTGTCCTGAGGTGAGCCTGGAGCTCGAAGATTTTACACAGGCCAACTAAATATCCCATTCTCTTCACTGTGCATGAAATAAGATTTTAAAGGCAAATTAAAATGTGTTTCCTTGATAGATGGTAAAGTAATAAAAAAACAATGTCAGCATTTACGACATCCACTATGATTTTGTTACTTCTCTCTCTCATACAAGTGTATTCAGGTTTTTGCTTAACATTTCTCTTGTGTCAACTCACTTGTCCTGCTGGTGCGAGAGGGAATCTGTGTCTGAGCTGGCTCGCTGGTGTTGCTGGAAGTGTGGGGACACTTGGTTGGGTTGTACCTGACTCAGTCCGCTGTGCGACTGGCCACGATAAGACCCCGCGACCCGGTGCTCTGGAGACTCTGGCATCTGTCCGAGGTTGTGGTGTGAGCGGCTCATTACCCGCGGATTGGAAAAGACCGTGGAGGCCACTGGATTGAAACCTGGAAAGTGAAGCTCATCTTGGACCAATATTGGGCCAGATGGTGCCTTGTGGAGGGCCAGCTCCGAGTAGGAGATCCTCTTCAGGTGGTCTGGGTTGGAGCGGGTCGATAAACTGGGGGCCAGGCTGCCTGAGCTCACTGTCCTCCCAACTGTGCTTCCACTCCGAGCATCAAGGGAATATTGCAAACTGCTCAAGGGGCAGTTCTCTGATTACCAAAAAAGAACAAGTAAAACAGAAGTTACTGTTTAGTTAACAATAATAATAATATAATAATAATAATAATAATAATAATAACGTCATCTAATGACATTTCTGTTAGTTATTATATACAAAGAATTATAAAAATTTAGAGGAAAAATTAAACAGCAGGGAAATCCCAAAAAGTGTTGATCTGTGTTAAACACATTAACTCGGCAGTTCGGAGTAATTATTGTCCGAGACAGAGAAAGCAGGTACAGTCCTCTGCACCGTTACATTGCTAATGGTCTGGTCAGTCTTCTTGGCAGTCAACTTATAAACCTAGTTGTGACTTTATATCAATAAACTGGTGGGAGTATGGGGCGTGATAAAAGACAAAGCTGTTCTGTTGTTCAGCTAAGTGAAAGTAATCAAACCAAGCAAGGAACCATTAAAAAAAAAAAATCAACAGTCAAAGATCGCCCACACACAGACAGTTTAGACAATGGACATGACGATTGAAGTAGAATGGCGAAGATTATATGCATTTCTGCTGAAAGCAATGGAGCTTATAATAACTACTTGTATGGGAATTTACAGAAACAAACTGACATTCTAGGAGATGGAAATGAGTGGGCCTCAGCTATTATCTGGAGAGGAAACGTGGGATGGCTGACACATGCAGCTGCGGCTGGAAACAGTGTAGTTTGGTGTTGACATTATCTAGAGGTTTTCTTTTTTCTGGACACTGTGATATCTCACTTTTCTGCCTACAGTGCAAAACAAAACTCTCTGACATGTTAACCTTCCTCTCAGTATTAACATATGTAACACTTCTCTCCTACCTAGTTCTTGAAGCTCCTGGTTGTTTTGGCGGGCCTTCGTCTGCAGGTAAAACTTGTGCTGATCAGAGCAGAGCTGTTGCAGATACTGACAGGTCTTGTTGTTGTCGGTCTGAAACAGGTGCTTAATCCCATCTGATGTGTTCTGAAGGCAAATCTTCTTTTTCTTCAGGGTGACAAGTTAAATATTTAAGTTGAAATGATGACAATTGGGCTAGGTTAGAGTCAATACATTTCATTCCCTATAGTGTGGCACAGTTTTATTTCTGATAATAAAGACAAGTACATACTATAAAGGAAATTCTTTTCGTCTCCCTCCAGGGGAACCTTAGCACAGGGGTACGATTTCCATTAAGCACCTCAAAGATGAGCACGCCCTTGGAGTAGACACCTAGCATGATGCCCGTTTGGGACCGCTTCTCAGGAAGCACCCGATGGAAATGTACACCATACTCTGTCAGCCTCTGGCTCACCTTTAACACAATAAATATAGAGTGGGAAAGACTTAAATTGTCAGAAAACAAAACTGAAATAGAGGGAAAGGATGTGAATTTGTTTCTCATGTAGAGAAGAGGTCATTCATCGGGTCAGTGATCCAAAGAGTACACTCATACAATATGATAATATTATTGAATTTGGTTTAGAGTTGCTTTAGTAGACTGGATAAAATAAAAATGCTGTGGCAAGACAACAACTTTTGTTTGCAGTTGACACTGTAGTTTTTGGTTTGCGGTTAAACATGAACTCAAATGTAGTATTTCTTCTGCCAAAGTCAACTATTTGACACTTTGTCCTGGGTTATCTGCCATTTTGTGCAAACAAAATGTTCACTGGGTTTGTCCCAAACTAAACACTTATGTAGCAGTAACTAAAAATATGTTGGTCCATCTTTCAGAAACGACTCTGGTCATGCAGACCTTGAGAAACTCAAACTCCGTCTCAGAGTCCGATGCTCCATAGTAGTTGCTGTGAAGTTTCGGCAGCTCTTCCTTGATGGTTGTCTGGTCCACCTTTTCCAGGACAGACACCGGGAGGTAGTGCTCCAGACGGAAATAGGTCTTCCCGTGGAGCTGAGGCGCAGAGATTAACAGGGATTACTTTTGATGTAATTTCTTCAAGTTTAAATTTGATAAGAGCAATGTTCAAATGCATTCATGTCTGTTTCTATAATGTTTAACATACGTCTTTACCTCACAATCTACTTCAAATATACATTCTAAAAAACATAAAACTAACATGATTACACAAGTTTGCATAAACCACCATTTTATGTAATGCTAGCAGACCGATAATACTTAGATGTACCAACCTCAGGTTGGTAGTCACCGAATTCAGCCTGCAGTGCCAGTGAAGCCAACAGCATGGCATTTTCTGTGTCACAGCGCATCCTCTCCTCCAATATATCCTTCCTCAGCTGTAAGTAGTACTGATGTTTGGTCATTGCATGCCTGTTACACACAGAACAATACGGACATTGTTGATTATCTTAAAAGTTATATGCCAACAGTCATTTTAAGTTCTCACCTACCAAGATTTAAACTTACTGTATGAGGTTGACGTCATCAAGAAAGAATTTGATGCGTAAGAAAAGATTAAAAGGCACATCAGATTTCTTCTTCTTGGGATCCTCCTTCCATCCCTCTGGGGCCACTTTGGACAGTTTGGCATCAGGATCAACGAAGAAAAACTCACTATCTGTGTGTGTGATGATGTAGGAGGAGAGGGTAGGTGAGAGGTGTCCGAGTGAGAGAAGGTAATCAATTATGTCTGACCGCTACAGAAACACTTTTACATTTTCATTCTCTTAATTTACATGGATAGGCCATTAAACCCTAGCCTAGAAATCTAGACACACCCTAGCTACAGCAAATGTAATTTGCAGCTAGGGTCAGCCTAGATTTTCATAGGCTTGTTCACTGGAAAAATCAAATTCTGGTCAGGCCAATCACATCGTGTTAGAGGCAGACTTAACATAAGGAGAGCACAGTTGCAATGGTTCTGCGCGACTCTGGAAGACTTTGAGTTAAGCACTGAAGACATTCTTAAAATATGATGATGTGTTCCAAGTTTTGTCGACTGGATATGGCAAAAGTTTATTCCATCAACCAGCATTGCACCAGCGCTATTCTATTGCGTACAGAGGGAATTTGAAAAACAATCGTTTATCTTGCCCCTCGGATTGAGCCCTGCATATGGTGAGTTCCCAGACCCAACAACTTGATGTGGGTCTGGCTTGTTAGGCTAATTAACCCGTACATCTCAGTTTAAAATGTTGCAATTTAGGAGGGAAAACCTATCTCCAGAATAAATTATTTGCCAATTCAATGGTCAACACTGAATTCTTGGAATGTTTTCTTATGGGAAAATAAATGTTTTTAAGGTCAACATGGATCAGCGATGAAGCTAACATATAACTAGGGTGGGGTAAATCTACAACCACAAGTGCACACAATGTAGAAGACTGATCCCATACATATAACCTACAAGCACATGCATATATGTAACTCAGACCACACATACACAGGAGTAACAATCAGTACCTCTGAGGTAGGCTAGGCTGAAGAGATGGTGCTCCACAAGCCCGATGTGGGCAACCACCATGTCAAGAACGTCTTTACAAACTGCCTTGATGTCACAGCTCAGCTCAAGCTTTTGGCCACTTAGCAGCACCACACCAACCTTCCTCTGCACTTCCTCCAACTTACCACGTTTCTTTTGGGCAGAAAAAAAAAGGAAGAAGTAATGGATTGCAAATGAGAACCTAAAGCAGTTGTTCAGTTCTGTAGAACCATGATGGACACACTGGCTCAAAAGTGGCATTACATTTACATCCTCACCATTATTGAAGAGGGAACAGATAAGGGGACACAGGGCTCACTTGCCATCTTCACAAACTCAGGCCCGTGGAAGTTCTGCCATTAAGTAAAGAAAGAAAGCAATGGTCATCAAAAGAACATTTATTTTACCAAAACGTTATGGGATCATTTTCTACCTGGGACTTTTTTTAATACTCTTTTTTGGTAAAATGTGTTAAACATGTAATCATTTGTTGTAAGTGATGAAGAAACATTACAAACACACTGTGATACACACGTCTGACAAACCTCCTTTCTACACCGAAACACTCACCTCTGCAGGTTGAAACCTGTTTTAGTAGCTGCTATAATCATGAATTTCCAAGCTCATGTGATGCTTTTTTTATTATTGCACACCAACTTCCTTGTTGCTTTTTGGCTGAATTAATTTCTCACAGGAAGTGAAAGCACAAAAATTGTTTGCTTCAGCTTGTTGTTTTCCTAACTGGAAACCCCCCCCCCAGTCAAAACCACTTCAATTTAAAATATATTATAAAACACTAATACAGCAAATATATCTTGCCTTTACTAGTATAATTAACCTATTACGGATATAATTGATACGGATACTGCAAACATCAGCAGATTTGTTGCTATGTTTACCACTTGTGTTAACACATTTTGTAATAGGAGGTGGTATTAATCTAACGTACAGAAAAAATCCCACATTTACCACAATCACATACATTTGTAATAACTTCAGAGAGGCTGACATGAATTATGTTTTCCAGTCAGCAATTTGTATTTGCAGACGATTCAGTAAGCACAGCATCAACAGCCTAGTTGCCAATCAGCTCATGTGATTTAAAATTGTACATCCATCATCAAAAATTGCAATATAAAACAGGTTTCAATAAATGGATAGTCAGACCTTGGATAGAGAGAGTTCCCATTGCAGTGTGCATACTGTTTTTTTAACTACTTTTAGGAGTTGGCTGTGTGTGTGTGTGGGTTTATAATGCAGTCTATAGCTCAATAGTGACAATAAAAGCTTTGTTTACAAAAAAGAGGGAAAATAAGCACATAAAGTAGTATGTTAAGCCATGAAGAACAAAAACCTTGGGTTTGCGAAGAGGCACCGAAGAGGTGTGAAGGTCTCGAAGGTCGAGCATGGAAGTTCGAGTTAGGGCCAGGGGGTCGTCTGTGGGGTAGAGGTTGGCCCTGGACAGCCTGCTGGCCAAGTGGGCCTGGAGACGCTGCACCTCCTCCTCCTGCCTCTGCAGGAGCAGCTCTGCTCCGACCAGACCTTCATCGGCTGCCCCCTCATACAGCCTACAGGGAGAAGAAAAGAGAAGTATTGCTGTCAGAACAGTCTCATATTGTTGAAAAGCTAAATGGAAACGACGGCGATGCCTTTGGACTAGAGCTGCACAATTTATTCAATTTTAATCACGATAGCGATATTTTAAATGCAACATTTTACAGAACGCGCCATGTTTTTCTACAAAGCCCATCTACTGCTCCGTAAACCATGAACTAATTATGTGCCAGTCAGAGTAATGTGAGGAAAATTCAACAGATGACAGTTGGTTATACGTCAGACTCAGGTTTACCAGTTAGGCAATATTTTGTCCCGTCTGTGTTGTTTTTCAGAAAACAGCAGTGACCAGTGCTAGTTGGTGTCTGTTAGCTCACATGGCTCTAAGGCACGGTTAATATTTTTCCTAGGTCGCACGATGCACCTAATGTCCTCGCATCCACTGCCGCTCCACAAAAAAGCAATGTTGTTTATATAGATATGTTTTAATTTTGCGTTACATGACCCATTTCTTCTGTAAAGACGTGCCTGTGTTGGATCTCTTGTAGGAGCGGTCAGTAAAACAACGTGCATTCGTTCGTAGTGTCACAATAATCTGTTTCTTTATTCTATAACTGCAACAGAAACATACATAAATTTGTTTTAAAACAAAGAAATAAACGTTTGTCTCACAAAATGCGGTTGAAAATTAATTTTTCCTTCCGCTCCGCGCGCGCG
>NC_048422.1:17613011-17641938 GCF_013103735.1 Etheostoma cragini | reverse complement strand
CCCCCCCCCCCCCCCCCCAGGTGAGGTCTAAATGTGGAGTTAACACCCCTGACGTCATCGTCAGCATCATCACCATCATCACATAACATGATCGACAGTAATTGTAATCAGCATTATCTGAATATCAGTAGGATAATAAATGACAAGCATGTGAAAAGGATAAAACTAAAATCTGTGTAATGGCTTCAACATTTCTCCTCTACTCTTTCTCCTCTACTCTCTATTATTCGACCCGTGCTGGACCCATTCATAATGAGTCAGCTGTCACTCTGTAAGTAGCGTCCATCGCACTCCCTCTCTCTAGCTCTTTGAATCAGTTATTGTTGAAAATAAGTGAAAGCACTTTGGCTACATAAAAAAAAAAAAATCTTACGCTTTTCATTTCATTTACATGCGTTGCAGCTGTATGTCTATACAACATACAACTTCAACATGGGAAGAATGTAGCACAATATGGATGTGAAAGCAGTTATAAATAGCATATGTGACAATAAAATATGTTTTGGTTAAAATCCAACAAATAATCGTGATAATTAATCATGATTACAATATTGATCAAAAGAATTGTGATAATCATTTTGGCCATAATCGTGTAGCCCTACTTGCAACAATTGTATTTCATCTACTGACCCACTTCGTTTGCTTTCTCAATAAAATACATAAACATAGCAACTTGAGGGTGGGTATGTCACATAAAACACAAATACTAGCTGGTATGTCTTCTTTTAGCCTCAGGGGAAAACAGTTAGCAGGCAGGCATAGCAACAACACTAGGCAGTTCTTTGTAATGCCAGAGATTAGAGAGATAAAGATTGCTGAATGTGGATGTCACATTAGATGACCTCACTAGCTAAGCATGGGGCTGACCCTGCTGTGCCACACCAGCTGTGTGACACAGAGGACCGAACAGGAGAGCTTCATCGGTGGCATCCCTGTTCTGTTTAGGGAACCAAGAGGCAAACGTATACAAACACATTTGAGTCACAGAAGTGTGAGGTATTACTTATTTGTAGTGCAGCAAGCAGCTGTAAGACCACACTAGATTAGTGTCCACTTGTGTGTGTGTTTGTGTGTGTGTGTGTGTGTGTGTGTGTGCGTTTGTGTGAGTGCGTGTGTGTGCGTGCGTACGTGTTAGAGTGCAGATACCCAACCAGAGCCCGACGGGCAAATATTTAGAAATGATGTTTGGGTTAGGCTTGGTCACATCAGCGCGATAAGGCATCTGTTGTAAAATGGTGCTGCGGCTCCTTTAAGAGAGCTCAGTTTGAGTGTGCGTGTGCGTATGGAAAGTGGGCAGAAGAGAGATAGGGGAAAAGGAAGCAGACATGTAGATGCGACTGGAGCAGAGGTGGTGGAATACAATTAAGTTTTGAACACATTGTGTGTGGTGTCCGAAACGAACCCCAGACTGAAAGCCAAGTTCATCTATTTGCTCACCAGAAACAGGATTTTAACCCCAACGTTATTCATTTTTATAACGTAGGAAAATTAGTATGAGAAAAAAAAAGAAGAGATTTTAACTGTCAGGCTCAGGTTGGTCCGGTTACTGCTCTGTCGGACGTGGGTCAGGCTCGAACAGAAAAATGCGGCCCAATCAGCAGTCTTGTATGTGTGCGTGTTTGTGTGTATGGGTGTGTTACCTGTGCCTGTGTGTGTTGTGACTTGTCAGCGAGGGGGCATCATGTTCAGAGGAAAGTGCCAGCTGGGAGCTATACTTCCTCACATCGCCTGGTTTCTTAGCTGGAAGAGACAATGCAGTGTTAGCTGTGTGCATACACACACGTACAGTGGCTTGAATAAGTTTACACATGCTAAAGTTGATTAAAGAGAGGAATTAATAAAAATAAAAAATCTTTTGGAAATCGATCTTAATGCCTTAATTAAAAAATTAGGAAAATCCAACCTTTTAAGGACATCAATTTTCTTTGTGAATGAATAATGTATTGTGAATAAATAAATGTTCTTCCTTAAAATACAGGGGGCACCCCTATGTTAAATTCCTATAGGAGGCAGGCACATTTTTATTTTTAAAGGCCAGTTATTTCATGGATCCAGGATACTATGTATTCTGATAAAGTTCTCTTGACCTTTGGAATAAAAATAACCCCACATCATCACATACCCTTCTCCATACCTAAAGATTGGCATGGGGAACTTTCCATAAGATCATCTCTCAATGCAGATCAAACTAGCTATTAAACTAACTGAAATAAAACCATGCCAATTAATATGTGTGGTTACATATTGTAAGAATACTGTATCCCAAGCCTTAACCTGCCCCCTGACACTGTACGTGAGTAGTTATGTTTATATTTTCTCAAATCGTGTGCAACATCTCTAAACGAATGACAGGTTGTATCGTACTGTCATGGTGAGCCGTGAATCCACATTCAATGTGAATGTAGGCATTACAACTCACGCAAAAGAGGTTCTGAATATCTCTGTAGCTCAGTTTGAAAAGATTAAAACGGTATTACAGAGTTTTGCTAAATAGCCAGCCTCATGTTTTCCCACACTAGGACCATATTGACGTCTAGTATTTGTTGATCATATGTTGCAGTACAGGTATGTTATCTTGTGCAATCCAACAGAGCGAAGGACATAACCTAACCACATTAGCAGCACCAGATAAACAGTGACAGCAGCACCCAAAACAGGGTGGAGCGTGATGCACCCCACAATTTTTAGCCCACAAAGTGGGCCCTGTGAGGTTTGGAAAGAAGACAGCAGGGAGTCTGGCTTTGAGCAGGACAGACCACACTCAGTGAAAACAGAAAATTATTAATATATTTCGCCAGTGGCCTTTAATCCAAGGCTTTGGGGCTCAGCCTACTGTTGGTTTTCTTGTAAATAATTCACTCACCATTCAAGGTGTAAATAAGTAATATATTTAATGGATAAAAGATAAAAACCAGCAAGGCTTGGGATCATCACAAACAGTACTGAAAACCATGTAGCAATGTTGTAATGGACTACAAGAGTTTAGCCAGTTTATAAATGCAGACTACTTTTTAGGGGGTGTGCAAAAAAATGTATTTACAGTCGTATGGTAATTCAAGCTCTACGGATTTAAAAGCGATTCATAGAAATCCAAAAATCAATTTTCTCTCGCTCACACACACACGAAAATAAGTATTTAAACACCCTGCTATTTTGCAAGTCTGAAATTGTCATCGTAGGTGCATGTCCACTCTGAGAAACATAATCTAAAGAAAAAATCCAGAAATCACAATGTATGATTTTTTAACTATTTATTTGTATGCTACAGCTGCAAACAAGTATTTGAACACCTGTCTATCAGCTACAATTCTGACCCTCAAAGACCTGTTAGTCTGCCTTCAAAATGTCATCCTCCACTCCATTTATTATCCTAAATTAGATGCACCTGTTTGAGGTCGTTGCTGCATAAAGACACCTCTCCACCCCATACAATCAGTAAGAATCCCACTACTAACATGGCCAAGACCAAAGAGCTGTCCAAAGACACTAGAGACAAAATTGTACACCTCCACAAGGCTGGAAAGGGCTACGGGGAAATTGCCAAGCTGCTTGGTGAAAAAGGTCCACTGTTGGAGCAATCAATAGAAAATGGAAGAAGCTAAACATGACTGTCAATCTCCCTCGGACTGGGGCTCCATGCAAGATCTCACCTCGTGGGGTCTCAATGATCCTAAGAAAGGTGAGAAATCGGACCAAAACTACACGGGAGGAGCTGGTCAATGACCTGACAAGCGCTGGGACAACCGTTTCCATAGTTACTGTTGGTAATACACTAAGACGTCATGGTTTGAAATCATACATGGCACGGAAGGTTCCCCTGCTTTAACCAGCACATGTCAAGGCCCGTCTTAAGTTCGCCAATGACCATTTGGATGATCCAGAGGAGTCATGGGAGAAAGTCATGTGGTCAGATAAGACCAAAATAGAACTTTTTGGTCATAATTCCACTAACCGTGTTTGGAGGAAGAATGATGACCATCCCAAGACACCATCCTTGCTGTGAAGCATGAGGGTGGTAGTATTATGCTTTGGGGGTGTTTTCTGCACATGGGACAGGGCGACTGCACTGTATTAAAGAGAGGATGACCGGGGCCATGTATTGTGAGATTTTGGGAACAACCTCCTTCCCTCAGTTAGAGCATTGAAGATGGGTCGAGGCTGGGTCTTCCAACATGAAAAGGACCCGAAGCACACAGCCAGGATAACCAAGGAGTGGCTCTGTAAGAAGAAGATCAAGGTTCTGGCGTGGCCTAGCCAGTCTCCAGACCTAAACCCAATAGAGAATCTTTGGAGGGAGCTCAAACTCCGTGTGTCTCAGCGACAGCCCAGAAACCTGACTGATCTAGAGAAGATATGTCTGGAGGAGTGGGCCAAAATCCCTTCTGCAGTGTGTGCAAACCTGGTGAAGAACTACAGGAAACGTTTGATCTCTGTAATTGCAAACAAAGGCTACTGTACGAAATATTAACATTGTTTTTCTAAGGTGTTCAAATACTTATTTGCAGGTGTATCATATAAATAGTTTTTAAAAAACGACAATAATTTCAGACCCCTCCATGGGTGGAGAGAACTTGCAAAATAGCAGGGTGTTCAAATACTTATTTTCCTCAACACACACACACACACACACACACACACACCCACACACACCTTTTTTTCATTTTCTAATGGCGTGTATACTATCACATGAGAAAAGTTTTAGTTTTTTTAAATTGAGAATCAAATCTTGAACCTAATATTCCATATTGAATCGTGCCATTTTCTGAATAGTGCACCCCTATTACTTTGATTTTTCTCTTAAACTTCTGCTGTATGCATGTAACCAAGATGAGTTAATGTGTGTCCATGAAATCTAAAACCTTGTCTGTAGTCTGGATCAGAGGAGGCCACAGACGGGCTTTCGCTGGATGAACTGTAATCGCTGAGGTACCTCTGGTGGGTGTGGACTGGGTCTGAGGGAAGAGAAAAGAACATCAGCCCATCTTTAAAAAAATAAAATAATGTGAACCATGCACTCACATAAGAGGATGTCTGTGGAATGATGTACTGAATCAAACATAAAAGTCATGCACATAAGACAACTAAAAAAAATGTTATATGGACTTGCTTTCGGTTTGTGACAGGTGTTAAGGTGAAGAAAAGTCACACAACACAGAAGTTGCATCACTTTTTTTAAGACTTGGACAGTAGTTTATCTGAAAAGTACCAGTTTTTCTTTTATAGGGCTCTTTCCAATTGCTACTGAGACTGATGGCGATTCTAAACTAGGAGACAGAGGCACCCAGCGCAGGTTTCAGTTATGCTGTTGGTAAACACTCTTATTGACAGACATGTAACTACACTGAAAAGCAGCTTCTGCTCAAGTGTATGCAGGCATGCCTTCTGTCAGGTTGGTGAGCTATTTGTTGAGGGTGTATCTTTTATCTTGCTTAAAGAGTGAACTCCAGCAAGTACAGACGAGCTCGCTACAATGACTTACTTTTCTCTGAGCAATGCTTCCTAGATTTAATAATGAATTGAAAATCTATGGTAAAGCACCAAAACATCATAAACAATTTTCACACAGTCTGAGCCCTGACCTAATGTGTCATGTGTTTCTCTACCTTGCACACAGAACTTGAAAGTCCTGCTCTTCAGTATCAGCATCATTGCTTGAATACATTGCATTCCCTAGTCATTGCTCAGGCATTTTAGTTCAGCAGAGTTTCACAGTACAACATTGCTTTGTAATGATGCCTAGCTTACGTAAACTTCCTTAGTTAAAAGCAATGTGGCCGAGCAGAAACTATGTTTGTACTAAGAAAGAAGAGGAGTGGTCAAATTGTAAATGTATATCCCTTGTCTGCTAGCTGGTAAATCATGAGAGAATATTGATATACATTATTCATGACATATATATTATATATATATAGTACACATAAATCTCTCCTTTGTCAAGTACAGCAGTTTACCTTCTTAGCTTTACCATTGCAAGTACCAAGACTTACAAATTTGCTAACACCCACATTGACACATACGTACACATAGTCTCTATTATAATCTAATCTAATAACTTGTCATAACCAAGATGAAATTTGGGGTGATTTTAATCAGATTATCCAAAGTAATCTTGACCTCATAAATAAAAAACAACAAGCCACCCAAGGTGTTGTTTTAATCTGTTTTTTTAATGCTGTAGTTTGTACCTGTAATTAAAGATCCTGTAATAAACACTGTTGAAAAATTAGTACCCCGCCTACCTTATAATATTTAGTGCAGGGGTATTAGATTGCATTATATTATGTTGCATACTATGTGCAACAGAACCAAAAATTGTAACTCCTGTGAAAAAAATACTTTTATAAATGTGGCTTGGGAATTATCTTCAATCTATATACAAAGGTTTCAAGTTTCTGGAAGCCGAAAGTGTCTAATGTGGTTGTTGGTCAGTCACAATTAACCTGAGGGTGAATTAGGGTATTTAGAGAAATCCTAGTCTCGCTTGGCGAGACCTTTCTCCACCTTAGCAAAATGTGCCTGGATTTATTGGCATTTCTTTAAACCAGTCACAATTGTCTTGGGCGATGCTAGGCAACGGGGAAAGCTGCGGTGCCATTGCAATATAGCCTTGGGAAGGAACTTGTTTTGGTGGAACATGTTTACGTATCAAAGTTGTTTTAGTCGTGCAACATAAAACTCTGATTGGACAGATAGTCTAGCTAGCTAGCGGTCTGAATTTACCTTGCGGAGATCTGAGAAAAGGTTAACCATAGACCTTATATATCGACCAGGGTTTAAAATGCCAACACAAAGGAAGGAAGCCCAAGGCAACGGATATCTGACCTAAATGAGTAAAATCCAGCGGAATTTCCAACAGCAATGGAGCAATCCTGAGGTGGAATGTCAAGGATATAGACTAGAGAAATTCCAAATAAACCTGAGATCAACCTTTTACTGTGACCGCAGAACACCCACTGAACCTCAAGCCAATGAGGGGAAAAAGAGATGAAAAGGGTTGCAGCTAATTAGAGAGATGAACAGCTGTATCTTGCCAATATTGTTTCAGTAGGTGAGCAAGAAAGCAGAAGGGTTATGTAGATAGGGTACTGATAGGTACTGCAATGCTCCATCTCTGTGATCCTCCTCAATGACTGCCTTGTTGGAAATATAAACATATATTCCTCTTCCACCTTAAAAAGGAGTACAACTGGTAAGTAGCAAGCATGCACTCACATGAATTCACAATAGGACAATAAAAGAAAGTAGGAGGATTTTAGTTATTGTCAGCAAGTATTAGTATTAATTAGATACTTTATGTGAGGCTTACAGAGTGAAGAGGCCAGGAGTTCATTCATAGTTTAATGCTCCAACTATGATGCTCTCTCAGTGCTATTGTGACTTTTTCTCCGTGTAGGGAGTCACACACACTTATCTCCTTGCTTCTCCACCCTCCCTCATCTTCTCGTTTTATCTCCCACTTCCCTTTTTCCCCTCTCCTTGAATCTTGCAGAACAGAAACTTCTGCATGAGCTTTGTGTGAATATGCAAACACTCTCTATAGGCTATGGCCTTTTGGGGTGTTCAAGCCGAGATGAGACACAAACTCTGTGAGGTCATTTAAAGTTTGGTGGTCCAAGGCAGAAAGAGGAAAAAAAAGGTAATTCTTTTAAAGCATAGCCTAAAATGCATAATAGCTCAAAGGAACCCTAAAGTACCTCACAAGTTGACATGCCTCATAAAAAAACCCAAACAATGTAGATTTTGTGGAACTAAAATGTTTGGTGCGCGTAGTGTAAAAGCCCACCAATGGAAACGTCTATTCATAAAACTTCTACACTACCTGTAAACTTTTATACTGCTTGTTTTAGACATTATGCATAATGTGAAGAAGAAATAAGTAACCAAATATCCAAATCAAATATGACCAAAAGCTGATTTATAAAGGCCTTGGAAACAGTATAACCTTTCCTGCTGCAACCTTTCAACAGACTAAACTGAAATATAATTATGAAAATTTGGGCGTTTGGCTTGCTTTCATGAACATGTCTTATTCCCTTGAGGCAGCAGTGTTCTGCATTGTTGTCCAAGCTGGATCCATCCCGGCCCAAAGCCACATGACCTGCTGCCAAGTGCCGGAAAAGTCCAATAACGATTGGAATTCCCTCATCCGCTACGCATGACTCCAATTACAGCCTCTAGGTCTGCAAGGAAAAGTTTCAACTGTTTAAAACACCTCGGCATCAAAAGGGAGAGGGAAGGTTGCAGAAGCACTTGGGACCAGGTATAAACATGCCCATGCACACACTGGCATGCGCACACACACACAATGTTTAGTGATGTTTATGTAATTCATAGTCAACTGAATATGGTTTGCAAATGCATACACAGAAGGCAGAGAACCAGTGTGTAACTGGGTTGAAACCTGAAAGAACTGACCACTGCTGCGCCATCACTTTCCTGCAGAAAAGAACAGAACAAAGTAAGAGAAAAAGAAAGAGAAAAGGAGGTCTCTGCCAAGTAACACATCCACGAGGCCCCGCATATGGTCTGTGCTCAATTAGGCCCCATTCATACTATAGCAAAATAGCTCTCGGATGGAATACAAACATTTTGGCTCAGTCTTTATGTCGACCTCAGTCAGTTTTGATGGGAGTGAACATTTCTTTGCATCAGCATTATGTCTAACATCAACAATAATTTAGAATCAATAAGACGCTAGTGACACAAAAAATATACTAATGATTATTATCTTATTTTCATCCAAGTAAGCACAAGCATACACAGTGTGAAAGGTGTGACATTAGACACTCAAAATTCAAATTGTCTTGTTGACACTAAGCTAAGCAGAGAAGCTTGACTGCTCTCATATATATATTTATATATATATATATATATATATATATATATATATATATATATATATATATATATATATATATATATATATATATATATATTTAGAGTGCCTCTGATTACAATCAGTAAAAGGCAAATGGGAGGGAAGAAAAGGAAGGCAGGACTTGCTGGGGATAAAAAGCCACAGTCAGGGAGAAGAATGCTGTCGGTCTGTGGCTTGGTCAGCATTAAAAATAGCTGCCAAAAAAGCAGGGAGGCTGTTGGTTGGAGTGAGCTGGAGAGTTGGGAGTAAGGGAAACCACTGAGAGGAGGAAAGGGAAGAAGAGGGAGAAGACAGGGGTTTATTATATAAAACCATTCATCCCTCATGAACCTCCATTGTCCCCGGATGACCAGCAGACCCATATAGCCACTTGTGACTGCGAAAAACTAGCCTGCCTATGGAGACTTGACTAAGAATTCAATAAGCTCCTGAGGAGACCGTAAAGCTCTTGGGGCTGACTGCTGAGGTGTTTAACAATTGTGTTGTGTGTGCTCAGTCTTAGCATGCGGTTACAAAAAGATTGTTGTTTTTTTGTAGTCTGTAAATACCTTGCACGTAAGTGTTCTTATATCCCGGTGTTTACAGTCATATATTAGAAAAAAGAGAAAGGGACTTCGCTGAATAGCATGTGTGACAGTTAGCAGCAGGCTAGATTTAAGCTGACCTGTAATTAGAACCAGCCATTTGGAAAACCTCTGTACCAGTGACTCATACATTCTGTCCAATCACTGCTGCGCAGCCACCACCAACGATACTTTCAACATTCGAGCCAGCACACTGCTTCCATCCCACATGGTGTTTATAGATGGACGCACTACTCCGGATGTCTGTCAGCTCACGTCATCCGGTCGCTGTCACATTTTCACTTCTGAGATCAGCCCAGCTGATGGCTCCATGCAGTCTTTTCCCCAAAGCTGCTGTAACTGATACAGCCTGATACATCAATTTTACCACCCAGATTGACATTTCCTGTATATCTTAATGACACAGCTGGGACCTTGAAAGGCTATATTTCTCTGAAGATTGTATTCATTGTCTCAGTAGCGGATTAAAGCTGGGAACTTTGAAGAGGTTTTCCCCCTTTGAAATTGTGGGCCACCTCACACATAACATCAATGTGTTATTATCAAATGTAGAAGCCCATCTACTGTATGCTCTTACAAACTTCCAGCACTACACATTACCCATTAATGAAAAAGCTCCAACCTGTCACAAAAATCCCATCATCCTACACTACTAATGACCAGGTGATTGTTATGAGTGAGTGTAATCTGTTGCAATGAGAAAAACAAGACGAGAAATGAGAAATGTTAGGTTTCATCTTTCATCAGGTTTAATCTCGCAAGATCTTGTGGGGGTGAGATCTCGTCACACCTCTAGTTACAGCTGTTCTGAACTGAATGACAAAGAGAGAGAAAAAAGAGAGCTTAATAGAGATTTTCAAACCATGACTACTTTTTATCCACTCCGCACGCCTGGACAGTCAGATTGATAGGTGGGTGTGAATGCCAGATTGTTGATTTCAGAAAGTTACAGAAATAGTCAGACACAGCCCCCCAAATTCAGACGTTGGTTTCGGAAGCTTTGCAGCCATCCAACAAGCACTTCTGATGAAGCATACTGCTGCCTAAAGAATCAAGTCCTTCACAAGCAAAACCATATACCAGTTCTATATGTGACATGAGACATGATTTGAAAATTTCACAAGACATTTTTCCAATACAAACACATAACACTTTTCAGTTACCCAGAAGACTCAAATAAAAACCTGAGAGCACATTTGACAAAAACCATTGACTGAACATTTATGTTAAGAAAGTATACTTACCATCCACTGCTTGTCTTAGCACCTGAAGTTTCCTCTGCTTCTCCTTTATCCTGTCATAGGCGCCGGTGAGGCCCGAGCCTACCGACAGGGCTGAGTGGTGATGAGGCTTCCTACTCTTCAGCCCACCAAACTCAGAAAAGTGAGATTCCCTCTCCCTGGACACCTGCAGGGGCGATTTGCGCCTGCCTATAGAGTGGGTGCTTATGATACTGCTGCCCCTCCGTGCATCCTCCAAAGCCCCAAAGCGAAGAGCCTCTGGGTCAATGTAAGCCAAGTCCACAGAGGAAGCCCAGTTCTTCCTTGCATGAGTAGGACCAATGTCCCCACTGTGGAAGGCTAAAGACCTCCGGTCCAGTTCCACAGGCCGGCCCTTTTGCTGGGGGTGAAAGGGATGCAGATAGGGATAGGAGTGCTGGTGCTTGAGTGATCGGGGATTAGGGTATAATTCTGTAGGGGATTCAGAGGTAGGGTGATAGTCCGATGGGGAATACTGTAAGGCTGCCCCATCATCCCCCTTCAACATGTCCTGGATTGGCAACGATCCCATGGACCGACTAAGGCCCCGGTTAAGAGATGTCTGCTCCTGACTCCTGGCTTTATAGCGCTCCAGAACCCTGGGGGCGGCACTTCTCCCTAAGAATAAGAGAGAACCAAACTTTTATTGAACGAAAAGCAGAAGCACTTCCAGAACTCCAAGCCTCAAACACAGAATAACACATCTTGATAACCAGCAAAGTAAAAGCAATTTAGGCAGGTATTCAAAATGAGAATAAACTTGATTGCAAACAAATATAATTTCTTAGAATTTATTTTTTAGATTTTAAAAACGGAAAGGATGAAAGATAATCCAAAATAGACATAATTCCGAGTGGATCACATCATTATTATCATCAATACAGAAAGTGGTATTTATGAAAGTGGTATTTATGAGAGGATACCGTAGAGAGGGATTAACAAGGATTTTAATTTGAATAAGTACAGTACGCTTCATTATGCCTAAGTGCCTGTCCAACCTGGCATCCATTTCTAACAGCATCAGCATGAAATGACAACTAAACACGGCCCTATAGACTATAGACTCCCCGCCTTTTGCTCTGATAATCTGGTTTGGCCACAAAAGACCGAGCACCTGCTGCAGGCATCTCATGGCCCCTCTACTAAACTATTAGACAACCAGCTAAAGTAAATGACTAATATGGTTGGCATACAGTATGTCCTCAGATTCTTCAGTCAGTCAAAACTAGAGATGTAGTATACAATATATTATAATCAACAACTCTGAGACTGCTTACATCATGCATTCTCAGGGGTGGAAATAAAGCAGCCATTAATGACAAATAAAACCAATTAATTTGTAAAATAAACAGCACAATAAATAGCAAATTAACATTGCAGGTTGCTCTTGTCTCTACATTTCGTGCAGTAGCTAAGTTTCCCCATTATTTAAAAAACAAACAATAGAACATACAGTGCCACAATAACACACAATTTCTGGCACAGGCGCTCAGCCTATCTATCACAGTCTCTTTCTTAAAATTGAATAAACGATGTTGCTATCTTTGATTGTCCATACATTTTAAGTTTGCCTTTCCAGACAAGCTGTATATAAACTGCTGCCAGATAACAGCTCTTGTTTGAGAGAAAAAGAGATAAACAGAAGGCAAACTTATGTGCATGATCAGTGGCAAAAACAAGAGGAAGAGAATTGAGAGAGCAGGGGGGGGGACGTTAGAACCTGTAAAAACGCTGCATGTGGAGGTTTAATCTACAAAGCATATGCTTGGTCTTAGCAGGGAAACAGATCAAAGACAGACAGGCTGTCTTCCAGGAACTCACGGATGCACACAAGGACTAAACTGACCAAAAAACACCAGGGGAAAATAACAGGATGTCTTTTATTTCTCAAAGAAGTCAATTGTTGTTCCAAGTGTTTCAGCTAATACTAGTATGGACTACAGCAATGAAGAAATGGCAACACAAAATAGGAAGCTAGTGTGCTCTATATGTTTCTTCATGTTAACATAAAATAGCCAACATAAAAAAAGACAATGACTGAGTTCCCCTAGCAACAATTGAGAGAGAGAGCTGCTGCTTGAGAAGAAAGGCGCTTAAGAACTGAGTAATACTCTTTGCATGTACTTTCCCTAGGGCAGGCTGGTGCTCAACCAGGGAAACAAAGCGATGATACAAACAGGAGACCAGCAGCTTCACTGGTGACTCCAAAATATGCATCTGTAATCAATGCCATGCCGTGCTTACATAATCGGGACGACAGCCATGTTTGCGCTGCGCTCCCCTTTCCATGGCCTGGAAAAATGCCGGAGTTCTCTCAGAAACCACTGGGAAGATTTGGTCATATTTTCCTGAATTAAATCTGATTCGAGGTTGCAGCGTGTTGCTCGTCTACTTTTGATTCTGACCCACAAACTCAGAAAGTGAGAATGTAAGTGATTAATAGCTTGACAACCACAGAAGGCATTTACATCCACTTCTCTTTCAATTAAAGTAAGCTAAATGTAAACAACTTCCAACATATAAACAGTATGTCCAACTGCACTCTGTCATAATCTCCATTTATCATTAGATATAAAGAACATAGTATACACTCAACTAATCCAAAACTATGTTCATCATTATCATCTCTTCAATCTAATCTAGGATCTAGGGATTTCTTCTTGTTCCAGACTTTTTGCCACTCAAATGAAGAATACACAGAATTTAGGTTAAGTGTTTTTGAAAACGAATACAAACCAGACCCCTTTATCATAACGCATTGGCAGCCAGAACTCTGGATCACCACATAAATAAAGAACTCCTTCCACACCACAGAAAAGTTCCTTTGACAACACAGCAAGCAAACATAGCTCTGTGTTTAATGTGTGTGTTTCAGTGCAGCTCATCTTACCTGAAGGCAAACCCTTGCCCCGCAGCCTCTCCCGAATCTCCTTACTCCGCTCCGGAAGAGACTCTCTATCAGTCAGTAAACCGTCCAGCTGAGAGAAAGAAAGCGACAAGTGGAAGAAAGAGAGAAAGGAAAACAAGCAAAAACACAAACAGAGCAAGCATGAAAAAGCAGTACAAAGCAAGGAGGTAAAAAAACTGAAGTTAGAGGGTCATTCCCTCTGAGTCATCCATCCTGAAATCATGTTCTATCCACATGAGCCCCATTATCTGTTGCGTAATTCAACAAACCTACAGTGATATGACAGAGCAGATAATTGGCTTTTAACTTACACTAAGCCATGATAAAGTTTAATGTTTGGACTTACTGGCAAGTAGCCACAATAAAAATATATAAATTGGATTGTTGTATTTGACCCACATTACATTAAAAAACGCTTACCTGGGAAAGACTGCCGAGTACCAACCGGACCAGTTTTCTGATATAGGAGAAGGGAGGGTCACAACTGGAGTTTCTAATGTGTTTGCTGCAGATGTCCAGCACCGTGCGCAACGACATTCTACTCAATGTAACATCATCACACATGTTGAGAAGAAGGCTGTTTAGGTGCTCCCCCAACTTCATAGGCTGCACAGCAAAAAATGTGAAGACAGGGAACATACAAACCGTGAGTAGTAGTAAACTCTATTGGTATCTCTGACTATGATATCTGTATCATCGTGTTGACTTCCATTATGTAGGTCAGATAAGGAGGCAGAGCTAAGCCTTGCCAGCATGGCACAAACCCATCACCTACTTTAAATGTTTATCCATTACATATTTAAGATTAAAAGCCTAAACTAAGCCTTTATTTTTCATTCAAAGTGGTGTTAAATACTTTGCTATTTCAATCAAAAAACATGTACAAACATGGTTGTTATCCAGTGTTTTGCAGAGTTTGTGCCAATTTCAAATCAGTATCACCAAGACATAATATTCCTTTACGTAATTCTCTGAATAACTGTCAGATTTATCCTTTGTGAAATAATAAAAATACAACTATGCTGCACTTATTTATTTGTAGAGTGTATTGAATAAATACATGTAAATTCAAACAGAGTAGATTATCTGTATTCTCTTCACATTGATGGCATTTTTGTGCACATTATGTACAGAAAAGAAGAAGGTACAGATATGAGGCTGTAAGCAAAAAATAAACACAGCGGGTGTATTGTTGCTAAATATCTATACAGCCAGTGTGTCCACCTCATGTATATTATGACACTTTATCTACATGCATTAGAAACAATTGCCTGTAGAAACTTTACAGCTGCCATGAGCATGACTTTAGCACCTCTTTCATGGAAGCAAAGTGGATGTAAGCTTGGGTGTGAGTCATGCTTTCTTTAACGTGTGGGCGGTATTTTCTGACAAATGTGAACACTCTGTTTTACACCTGGCTGAGATATGAACGTATTGTGAGCCCGACCGTCTCCAGAGGTCTTGGCAGATTCAAACACATTCCAGAGTGCATTTACAGTTGCCATCCTTTCTTATCCAGATGAGATATTCAGATACAGATCTTATTCTAAAAAGATGATTCTAATAAATAACATAATGTCTACTTTCAGTGAGATTGTGAGGCAAGGTCCTTTAAATTAAATCCAGTACCAATATAAGTATAAAAAGTTGTATTGTGTGACACACTAGTTCCTGCAACATCACTGTCCCCCATCTCAATGTGCCAGTGTCGATGTATGAGAAACACGGAGGATAATGTTGAACCATGACAGAAATTTTACTTTGGGTGTGCCTGTTCCAGTAAACAACTCTCTCAACTCCTAATATATTTTTTGAGTGTGCTAGTTGGTATCACGTAATGCTAATATGCTAGCATCTTGTTTGCCTGTCCAGTTGGTTCGGCAATGTTGCAAGCAACAATAATTTAAGTTTACTACTACTACTACTATTACTACTACTAATAATAATAATAATAATAAACACATTTTAGTCATCAACCCAAGCCTTTATTCCCAAGTTTAAATGTGGTCCTTAACCATCACCCATTTGGAAGGAAGTATCCTTGGTAATGATTTACCTGACTTTGGGGGATCTCATAGTCCGCTCCCCAGAACAGAGTCATGCCCAGAGAGTACATGTGCATCTGTGAAAAAAATATATATCACATGAGTTTCATGAGCAGCATTTAGACTTCCTTCAATTTATTTTATAAAAACAAGACACAAGTAAAGCAAGATCACATAGAGAGATGAGGAATATAAAGGTTGTGTTTCATTCAGATAAACTAGCCACTGAACCTTATTAAAATAAGTCTGCCCTGTGTGAATGAAAGAGAGAGAGAGACTAAAGGAAAGGAAAAAAAGACAGGGGGTTAAAGACTGAATCCAAAAACATGTATCCATTTTCCTCTCTTTAGTACTGTGCAGACATTGCTTGGGAGAGAAGTCACTTCCCCTGAATTTTGGACTTGGTAAAGGAAAGAATAATTCAGGGATTGCCAAAGAATGCAACATAGCCTTCAAGGTCTTTCAGGAACTCGAGTGCACACTTAAAGACACATTCACCCACATTCAAAGGTGGAAATTTAAAAGCCACCCATTAAAAGCAACAGTACCAGGCTAAATGTAAAAGGAAAATTGAGGCCACTTGCAGCTGACGTATATTTACCCAGTCTCTGATAATGAGAGAAACAGATTAGATTTTCTACACTGAAATAACTCAGCTGGGGAGACGGGACCAGGGTTGGAAAACTGACGCAGCACAAAACTGTGTTGAGGTCTGTGAGGCCGTGCCAAAGGTAGAAATCCAGTCATGCAAGATCTTAGCTCTTCTACCAGAGGGGCAGAGGAGAATGGAGAGGGTGTGGTTCTGTGCATATGTACAAAAAAGTCACGCAGTGCAGGAGATAATATGGTTGCTCACAACATCAGTTGAGAATGTTGCAACTGCAAAATGTACTCAGATCTGCAAACAGTTCATATACTGTACATCTCCAGAGTTTTGTAACATTGCTGGGACAAAGCCTGAGATATCCGTAGCGCTCTCTCCGCTATCAAGGCTTAGCGCCACCCAGGATGGTTGTGATTGGTTTAAAGAAATACAAACGTGCGTTTTTTGTGCCCAATCCCAGACCATTCTCCATGGCTGACACAGCAAGGTGGAGATAGGTCTGACAATGCGAGACTACTCAAGCAAGTATGCACTCTTATTAAACACCTGATTGCCCCGTCACACAACTGCAGTTGTTTCTGCACCCGACATTTGACAAATAATCATCACAAGAACATGACAAGCTAGCAAAAATGAATCTGTTTGCAAATGTTTAATGAGAAAGGAAATGCATTTTGAATTTAAAACTAAAAAAGGTATCACCAGGATTTTGCTTAAAATACAGTATATGAGCATAAACACAAGATCTGGAAACAGGTGACAAAACTCACACCAGCGAAGCATTAGAAGTTGTAGACTAAACAATATAAAGGGTTTGGTCACCACATGGATTGTGTAAAGGTTTATACCTTCTCTATATCAGAGATGGAAGTCAAGGAGACCCCTTCCAGGACCTCTGGAGCTGTGAAGGCTCTTAAGTCCTGCTGGGTGACATACTCGTCTGTGAATGAGATGTTGCCGGAGGGCATCAGTAGGAGAGACCAAGGAGAGATGATGAAGCCCATGGCCGTAGGGTCTGGAGAGGAAAACAGACAATTCAACCACTGGAGATAGAATCAGAGAACAAACAGGAAAGACAACCCCAACAATATAGTTGTACTTCCATTATTCAAATTCCCAGCCATTGTCGCACACACGCATGCACAGCTGCAGACCTATTCAACCATAGTGGGTGTTTGTCGCTAAGGCTTCAGCATTTATGGAAACTCAAGAAGATTGAAGTAAACAAAAACACATGTTGCTTTCTTAGCCTGCAAGAAAATAACTGGTGAGGCATAGAAGCAGAAAGGAATGGCTACACAGCGTAATTCTCTTTTCCTACAAAGCCACAGCCAGCACTGTGGTTAGAGAACGTTTTAAAAATATACAAAGGAATGTTTGAGCAGCATTGCAAAATTCTTTTCTTTGACTGATACTTAACTCAGAGGAGCAATGAGATGGACAGAGGAACACTGGATTTCAAGGCACCAAAAAAAAAATCTTCTTTCAAAAGCTGGAATTCACTGAATAAATACAGGTTTCCTGTTTAAAACTTGTGTGACAGTTTGAAGATTATTTTAAAAAGGTTGCACACAAAGCTTTTGCCCTGGATAAGCAATAACCGAGCTAAGCAGAAGTGCATGACTCAGCCTGAGCAAATTTGTTTCATGGTGGATAAACTAAATCAACAGTCAATAAACTGCTGATTTAAACAGAAACCATATCTGAGGAAAACTGTTCTTACAAAAAATTATGACTTGGGCATGCACCATATGAATCCCTGCTAACTTCAAATGACAGCTTATTGGTGTACTGTAAATTCGTTATCCTTAACAATGTAGCCTGATAAACTGCAATCTAAGCTATTAGAGGCATGAAACAATTCTGAACTAGTATCCTGCTAAGAGGCCACCCTCTTAAAGTAGATGCTTCCAAACTGAAGTATGTAGTAATGCTTACTAATAATAATAATAAGAAGAAGAAATGCATTCAATGCCACAATGCCGGCCATGCCAACAGAGTGACAAGCAGAAGAGCAGAAGACAATGGCCTCGGCAGAGTACCAGAATTAGCTTTATTTGCCAGGTATGAGGACACATACGAGGAATTTTTCTTTGGATCATCATTGCTCACAATGACTTTACACATACAAAACAAACCACAAACAAAACAAACAATATATACACACACACACACAAAAATATACACACTCCAAACAGAAACAATATAGAGGCAAGTAGAGAAACGGCAAAATTGCGCATTTCTATGTGATCCGAAATATTCTGCAGACAAAAGCACAATGAGCCATTCCCCTAACAGATCAAATAGTCACACATGGCTTATTCATACAAATCATTCTTATACAAACAAAGTAACTAACGGCTGCTGTTTACATGCAGGGGGACAAAAGCGTGCTGGTGGTTTAGTGTTTGTGAGTTGTGAAACAACTCACAATGTCTGAAAAGTCATGCAAAGGTTAGCTAGGTCAGTTACACGGTGGCCTCCTCCATACATTAGGAAACAGAAACTTTTACTGAACCATGGACAGATAGAAAAAAGAATACATCTAAAGTAGGCCATTAACTGCAAACATTTGTATTGGTTTCTTGTTTTTATGCTTCATTACTTTTTATAACCAAGACCTCTAACAAATAATATAACAAATTTAGGTTTGAATGGCTGTTATTAATACTCTTGCGGTAAACATAATTCTTTACATAGCTCAATGACTATATAATAGCCGGTTCCAACATATGCTCTTCAAATTTTAGCTTCATTTAGCCGTCTAAAACTGAACACATGCGAGGCCACAATTTACTCAGTAGAGCTACACAACGACGCTAAAGAAATACAATTTAGCAACCACATTTGTTGCAGCACAATAATATGTAAAGATTCAAATATGTTAATCTAAAATTCTCAAAGTATCCAGCCTTGCATTTTGTCCTTTATATGTTCAGAATATCTCAAAGACTATCTCAAAAGCCTTGATTACTGAAGAGTACTGGCACCTATGACCTCCGCATAAAAATGCATATTTACAGGACACACTGGTAAGAGGGAGTTCCTACAGAACCCAGGACTGTCTGCCAAGAAACCAGTCAGGAAAACTGGAAGTTTAGGTCAAGCTGGTTTAAGCATTCAACTAAAGCCTGTTTCCTGCTTCATGGTAATTCACAGGCCAATGATGAACAGTTGACACTGATCACACATGGCCCACATAATCAGGTGCCCTGGAGTTTTGTATGAGACTAGGCAAAACACAAAATGTGTAACAACAAAAGAGGGCAGGGCCTGCTGCTGACTCACGTCCTGTCCGATGTCTCCAGAGTTAACCCCCTTCAAGTCATCCGCAGCTTAAGTTTACCTTTGTTGCAAAGACACTCTGGGATTGGGCAACCTTATCTCAAAAATCACAGACACTTACGGGCACACACGACTCACAAAAACGATCACAAAACAGAACTGTCAGCAATCGTGCTAATGATGCAACATACTTACAACGCAGTCAGTGCACTGATTTAGCAACCAAATGTTTTACAAATGTTAGAGTCTTAGTGGGGCTAAATCTATAGTTTAAAGAAGGACCAATATTTGCTAGTATAAAAGCGGTCATCTTGTTTTTTTGTTTTTTTTAGCTACTTTTTACGCATTGATGTAATGGATTGGTTTGGGCAATGAAAACATTGCCACAAGCAACAACATTAACAAATCCTTTCAGACCGAGAGAGACAGTGAGCGATCCCACCAATTTAACAACACAAAAATAGCACCTGCAATTCAAGGCGAACTGGACACCAGACCATATTTATGAGAAAAAAGGAAGGTGGACAGATTTTTTAAATAAACTGTATGTACAATCATTTCTAGACCACGTTTTCGCACACTTGATTCCACATGTTCATACCTTTGTGAAAGAGTTCTTGGAGGCTCTCAGCACTCTGGCTCAGCACCGCCCAGACCTCCTCTTCCTGGAGCGGACCGCCTCGAACCTCCAAGGCTTCTGCCAGAGACACATGCATCTTCCCTGTGCAAGCAGAGAAAGAGGACAACTGATTTATATCAGAAAATGAGCACACACATAAATACAGAAATAAGCTTTAACCATAAGGGCACATGCTTTCTTTTTATCACGGAGGCCTTTGGCAGAATGTCAAATCAGACAAAACACAGATTATCTGCACATCACATTGCATGTGCTAATCAGAACAATATGTACCTCAGACCTGTAAATTCAACAAAAAGCCCTGGATTGTGATTACTGTGACGGTATCAAAATAAAATAAATTCATTTTTTGGTTAGAATGAACAATAAGCAGATTTTATTTTTGCTTTTTATTCAGTCTTGAAAAAAAAAGTCTTATCCTGAAAGAATCCACACCCTACTTGTCCTGACTGGCCTGGCAGTCTAAAAGCAAATAAACCCACATTGCCATATCACTACAGTTGTAAGCATTGATGCACTTAACATCAACATTCTTCTCTCCCTCCCATGTCCTTAGACAAACTCTCACATCTTCTAAACGCAAGTCATCTTCTCTTCCTCTGCAATTGACGATCTTTCGCTCTCTCTAAATAAGAATTACAAAAAGAAATAATTCAAAGATAAAGAACTCAAAATATATTTTGTATAATGTCTGTATGTCACGGTTGTAAACTATAGTAAACATGAAGTAAACTATACAGTAAAATGCTGCACATGCACGACTGCAATTATGCAAATATGTAGGGCAATGCAAAGGTTTCACTGAGGGGAATGTGCTAGACAAGGCTGAGCATATACATGAATAATTAAGAAACAGCCATGACGGCATCTTATGTTATCACTTTTACTTTTTTTACCTTTGTAAAAAAGGTAATCTGCTGTGTTTACTAGAGCTGCGAAGATTGATTCATTACTTGTCAATTATTAAATTAATCATCAACTATTTTGATAATCCATAAATTGGTTTGAGTATTTTTTATTGAAAAATTACTTAAAACACTTTAATGTGTATATTTTCTAGTTTCTTCAAGTGTTTGTGCTTATCTTTGGGTTGTGGACTAAAAAAGAAAGTCCATGAAACCTTCTTTTAATTTGCTTCAATCTTTGAAATGATCTTTTCTTCTTCCTCTAGAATTAGCCTATATATGCTGATACTGTTGTACATCGCCGTGCTGGCAACCTACCGTTAGTGATAGCCTTTTTATTTTTTCTCCTGCCGAAAGATTTAGGCTTCACAGACTCAACATTTGCAGCTTCCTAATTTCCAAATACTTACCACAAAATATGACACTGACAGAGATGGTCATGTTACAATATAACAAGAAACTTTTACCTTGAGTAAAAACAAATCCATATTTTAAATGTTCACAGAATTTATGTTGTTTTTTAACTTTTGCGGTCTATTTTTCAAATGTTTCTCCAAATTTGTGCAATACACATTAAACACAGCACAGGGTATATTTAGACTTACCAGATGACAGTTTGGGGGGATTTTATAAATCAAAACAAAAACATAACAGATGAAAACACAGGAAATGAGGCATAATTCCTATGCAAGATTGGCCAAAAACAACTTATGTCTGAGGGGGCTACCAAGTACATGAGACCACATTTAATAATTTTCTATTGTACCGCTCTTTTAAAAACCCTTTATTTTTTCCAAGACAAAACCCAAAGCATGACAAAACTGTGGACATCATGTCTGTTTCACAGGGATTTGGCAGGTGCACAAATTTGGCTAAGAGACACAAAAGAGCTTAACAGCAAAGATGCCCAGACCTAACATTCTGTGTGGTATATTCTGGTTTTGCTAACTGCAATGTGTGCTTGCCTTGGATCACACCTGTGGCCTTAATTGACTATGTTTTTGATTAATGGTTACTTTTTTTCACGGACGTTTTATTTTCACAATTAACAAAACTGTTGGCAGCGATAGTTATAGGAACCAAAAAGACTAACAAGTGCTAGTATACCCAAACAGTAGTGCGTGTTGGATGGCGGATGGTGTGGAAAGTATTTGACAACCCCCTCCAACACTGGAATATTGGGTGGATGGATATTTCAGTCCGCTCGCAAGCCCAAGTTGACGTAACATTTCAAAAAGAAGCAATAGACTAGTTTGGTTATTTTTGGCATTTTTAGGTAAATTTACATAGGTCTATATTACTCATCCATAAACTTAACATAAACTAGGTCAGCAGCCTCATTGGCGTTGGGCTTTTTTTCAAACAACGTCCTTTCTATGAATCGGAGTTTGGAGAAGAGAGGAAATGAGAGGAAGCATGTCACAGGCCTAAATGTTTATGCAGGAATGCGGGTAAAACATTCTAGTCAATGGGAGGCGTGAAGTCTGGGGCGAAGTGGGTTACTACCCATCTTGCTCATTACCCATTAGAATGGGGAGAGTGGGTGCTGTGAAGACTGATTGTTTTGCGGCCCTTGTTATTTCAACAGAGACCTACAATGGAATGTTTTTTATCCGCACCGAGGCTGCTGTGCAGTACAGCTCCTCGCACATTGGACTATGGTCCTGCTCATTATCGAGGGGGCTTAGGAGGCAGCGGCCCAAAACAGCAAGAGCAGACAGCCTTCACCACTTCAGCGCCTCATTCTCTTTTTCAAACAGTGGGGATGTTTGTTCCCAGGTATTCCCACACTATAGCTAGAAAGAAAAACCCAAACAAGGCTTTAGTCTGCTACTGCTGCCAAGTGTTTGAAAATCTTAGCCACAGTCACCAGGATTTTAAAGAAAATAATCCTGGAAACGTGATAGTGCTCTTTACTCTGCACTTAGGTGAAACTTTTCCTTTCCTCCCACCTTCCTGTCTGTGACACAGCTACATCCCATAAAATGGATTTGAAAACAATCCCCTGAAAAATAGCACTTCAGCTGGGTAACCGATACTAAAAAAGGTACAAATTATTTCAGTTGCTTTCTTTTAGTGCTCGTCCATCCATCAGCCTGTAGCATAAAGATCAGGAAAACATGTATGTCTTTCTCTTTTAAACATTTGTCTTTGATCCTAAAAACTGGAGCAACTTTACTTGCCATATTCCACTTCAATTTCCAAAATGCATAACTCGTAACATAAGATATGAGAAGGAATTTGTTCATATCCTCCAAACATCAGAACTGTGGTCTCAGCTGGCAAAACCTTTCGGAACAGAAGCCAATGAGAAGAGGTACTCTTCGCCAACATTGAGGTGAAAATCGTCCTGAACTTTTTCATTCCAGGAAAATTCAACAACAAACTCTGAGTGAACCTCTGTTCCCAGAATCATACTGTATTATGCAGCCTGACACGATTCAAATTCAAAACATACGCAGAGTCTAGGGAGGCCTGGATCAGAATATGTTTTAAATCAACATGAATGATGATGTAAAGGACTGAAGTTTTAAAAATGCAAATAGCAAACCAAAAACAGACTGTACGCAATAAAACTGATAACCTAAAGACATACGGTAGCTACTTGATTTTCTTCTTTGCAAAGCTGTAACAGCAGTAGAGAGATTGTGGTTGATTCACAGCTGTGTCTCACTAAAGTGTCTTTTTAAGAAAAAAAACTTTAGCGGGAATTAAACAGAAGCAGTGACTCACCTACATGAACGGGAAAACCTGATGGTTGGTTTTCATCAATCACAAACCTCTTAGAATTTAGTCAATGAGCAGACATGCTTTCCCAGATTATCTCAAAATGAGTTGAACACAGAGTTGTTGATGGAGATGCAGTAATGGACTGGTTTCCTAAACCACCCTGGATGTTGGTGTTTTGTTTTTCAGCTCAGCCAGAGTCTGGACTAGCCAGAAGAAAGCCATGACTATTCCATGATTATCAGCCCAGCTCTGGCCCAACGGCCCTTACTTCTCATTTTGGTCTCGACCTCATCCGCTCCATTTCTGTTAATCACAGGGTTGCTATGAGTACCGTGACATGCAGAGCATGGTTTTGCAAAACCTCACTCTCCCACCCGCCCACCCCTCTTCCCAAAACACACAAACCCAACCCACTGACTATTTTCCCCATTTTCTTTCCTATGATGATGCTCACAACATCTCCATCATAACCACTTTAGATAGGAATTTTCATCTTGCTCAATCATACTAACTTACTACCTTTCTCTTTAGGCTTGAATGGCATATTCAAAACCCTCATGACCTTTGACTTTAGGTTAATTTAACTACTTTTCTATGGTAATGAAGGGGGAGGGGTACAAAAACTGCCTACCTACAACCCCAATAAAACCTTCAGCCTGGGATATTATGCCTCTAAAACGCTTTGTTAAGCTTAGACATGTAAACAAAAAATGTTGACCATTTTCTTAAAATTCCACAAATAGTGCTGGTGGCGGTTAGCAAGCCAGACACCCTGTTATTTTTGTAACGTTAGTGCTGTCTCGTCCCTCCCAAACTAAAAATACAGTTATTGGTGTGGTCAAAGATGCCCCATGTCAGACATTAGCTAGCTAGTAGGAGCAGTAGTTAGTTGAGACGTTAACACAACGTCTAGCAATACTTTCAGGTCGAGATTAAATAGCAGACGGCTTACTAGCATTAAAGTAGCTGACGTGTTTCAGATTTTTTTCTTTAAATAAAAAAAAAAACCATCGGCGTTTGAGCCTCGCCACAACAGACTCAATTCCTCAGTTTTCCCGGGGACAGAAGCTGGCAACCGTTAACGTTACGCTGAAGTGAGCTAACTTTTTGTACATCACGTTTTAAGTGCTTAAACTTACCAGTCGAGAAGAGCTACACAATCACTTGAATGGGAAATATTTGTACTCCGACGAGGCTATGAGTGCACACACAAACGGGACCAGAGGCCATCCCATCCACAAAGCAACATCTTGGATAGTAACGTTAACGTTAGTTGACTATGCGGCGGCGAGGCAGGCGGGCGAGCAACAGGTCTCCACAGCGCATTCAGCCAAATCCAATAAACCGAATGAAATTGTTACCCGAGCCGCCGCATTTAAAAACAAAAAAACAAATCTCTTCTTCTGAAATTACTCAGAAGTCGTGTTTGATGGCTACAACACAACATTGAGCTCCCATCAAGCGCAGCCAAGTCACCATTACTGCTGAGAGGAGCGGAATTGCCCCTCCTTTAGCCCAGTTAGCGTGGGCTGACTGGGAGTAACAAGACACCTTACTATGGCTGTCCATTGGCTCGCTGCTAGGGACTGTCATTTAACCGTTTCTATAGTAACATACACAACTGGGAGTAAAATGTACAGTGAGCAATGAGCATGGTCAAATGTGTTTTATAAATAGCTATCCAGCCTTTGTATAGGGACCAACATCATTGGTTATATAAACTAAAATAAGTTTCAATGCATTTTACATTGCAATTTTTTTCTGTATTTTACAAACAGAACAAGTCAAATTGGGAACATGTGATGTGGGTGTTAATTAGACCAAATGTGTTACTCAGATAGGCCTGCTATTTTACTAAGAAAGTATGCACAAATTAGAAAATGACAACTTCCCTTTGGAACAGGAAGGCTTTATAAATGTAGGCCTACAGTTTGTATGTGGGATGTTTCCTTCATCCCTTTATCGTGCGAAGGTGCTGACAACTTCCAAACTCAGCAAAACATCAGGCTTATCCTATATTTCAGCATTTCCCACAACATCAAAGTTGTTTAATTGTCAGTAGTCAGGAAGCAATTCACTGCTGAGTACTTCCTTCCTAAGGTGCACTTCAAAACTTCCTCATTTATGGTCTGTGTTGAGCCATCTAGTGGCTGTTAATCATCATTACATGACATGCTGCCTTACAGAAATGGTGACTGTGATTAAGGGACTTCTCTGCCTGCCTGTGCCCGTAGAGTGCAACGATGAGACCAGTTTTCTCTCTTGATGCAGACAGTTGATATTCAGGTGTTTTTTTTTAAACTGATGCCATTGTACATAATGTTTGACATTTATTCTTATATAGCCTACATTATTTACTCTGAATTTCTTTCTTTCTAACATTACTTTTTGTTCCCATGCATGCATGTGTACATGCTTTTGCATAAGCATACCGCATTTAGGATGTAAATTCGTCATCGTAATTATTGGGTTATTATTCTGAAGGCAATCTAACAGCCATTTCTTGTAACAATTTTTGGGGCAATTTAAGATCCTACATGTAGAAATAAGAGACATGTGACCACTTTTATACATATGCTAGTGTGTTTACCCTAAATCTTTTATTTGTCTGTATTAAGGACATCTCATTACTTTTATTGTGTCAATTCAAGAAGACACAAAAGAACAATTCTCAAACATAGAGGCGATGTACTGTAAAATATCTGAAGTCCATTCTTTATCATAATTTGTACATTTGCATACACACAAACAGAAAATAGGACAGTCCTAATTATGTCACTGCAATTTCATTTAGTTAATATTAAGAGTTTAGACTTCATTAAAGCTAATTGCTCCGTTAGATTGTTGCTTTACTATTAGCAAGTGAAATCGAGCAGCAAATGCCTAATGTGTGATGGGTTGGAATAATCAAACAAAAATGTTTCTTAACATCATAATAATCAATACTGGTGACTAGTCTCAGCTAGTACCAAAACTCTTAAAAGGCTTTTAGTTATACCGTCTGCTGTCAAATGGATATTCCTACTCGACAGCAAATAACTCCTGATGGCTTTAAGCAAGACTTACTTAAGGTTATGCAGTGCAGGTAGAGATAGTGTGACTGGAATTCTACTGCACTATTACTGCAGGGTGAATGGCTAAAATGTAGGGAATATTCTTGCCTCAATAAGGGGACTGGAATGGAATTACAAAACTGTTTTTTTAAATGTTCCTCCTTATCTCCCAGGCATGGCATTTCCAAGGAAAGGAGGAGAATGATAAGTTGACTCATTGGGTAGTTGTAAGTCCTACCCTTGGTATGTGAGCTGTCCCGACCTTTACCAGGTAACACTTTAGGCAACCTGTCCCATTGGTCATAGTGCATGTGGTAGCAAGTAATTTTACAATTAGGAAAGTAGCTATGTTCAAGGCACTGGCTTCATTTTATTTGCCAAATTTGGCAAGCTTGGAAACTTATTAGCGTCTGACAATCTGCTGCCAGACAGTCTGTTAGTCTCATGTTACTCAATAGCTTTTAACCTCTGTTCATTACCTGAAGCAAATAGGCCCCATCATGAGACAGACAAGGGTAACACGGCCTCATAACGTGCAACCAAGGGGTTTGGAATTTGGAATTTCTTCTTCCTTCTATGTCTGTCAATACTGTCCTTAATACCTCCTCATCAGTGTTGGTCTGAGCCCCAAGGGTGATTTGCACTGAAGCAGTGAAAGAGTAGCTACGTCTGTTCTGACAGTGGAAATGTGGGGCACCTGGTAGATTAAAGGCATGTGATTTGCTGACTGGTGAGCCTCTGGGTCAAGCTGGAGAGCATTAAAAAAAAACTTTCCAGGAGCTCTTTTTCACTGCCTTTGAATTTAGTTCCTTAGTCTGCCTAGAGTAAAAAAAAAAAAAAACTTGCCACATCTGGCAAAAAAGTGTCAGATATGAATGTACTATTATGAGGAGGCTAATGTTTGTAGCTCTGGTCATCCATGTAAAGGTTTTCTCATGCTTGTGCCCTTACTTAAGCATCAAAATCAGCCTAACCTATTTACAGCTCTGATTTGGATGGTGTCTTGTTCAAGCAGGCTTCTGCATTGAGACATCCTCCCACTCTGATGATGAGTGTTGCTGAATAGTCATAGGCACGTTAGGTGAACTGACTCAACTGGTATCTGTTTTACCAGTTTTCCAAGTAGCTTATATTACTAGAGAATGCATCTGCACTGGCTTGGGACAAGGCAGCCACCTCTGTCTCTGATTCACATTCTACAATGTTGATCTGCTGAGTATTAACATTCATCAACTAAGGCTGGGTGTGATTGTTCTGTTGTTCTGACAAAGACGGGTGACTTCAGGTCATTCTCCTTTTGATCTTGGTCTAGGTGTGGCTGAGTTGACACTTGTTCTGGTGTTAGCTTGAGAAACATGTATCCTTGCTTTTAACCTATTTTTCAAGCCATAGCTTACAGCCATATGGATCCCCTGAGTTGTCAGTTATTGGGAAAAGTTAGTTTTGAAATCAGATTTTGTAGCTGATTGATCAAATATCTTGTTTAAATGCAGTGTAGCCAAATTTACTCCATCTTTTGTGCATGGGTACTTAGTAAGTCTGTAGAGATTAAGTTTTGATTTGATTTCTGTACTGCCAAGTGCAGTTAAATAATCCTCTATGTTGCAGCATTTTTTCAATGAATATTTTTGACGGAGATCATGGCCTACATTTTGATGGTTTCTGATTCTGGTAGGCTACAATATTACATTTTGTAAGCTTATTTAAATAAAGTGTTGTTTGGCAATGATCTGTAAATGGAAGTTGTGGTAAAACTACTAAGGCATCGATATCATCTGGGTCAATATTGGTTATCGTATAACTTACCAGACTGTTACCTAAAACAGAGGATTAGGTCATTCAGGGAGTCACCATGGGTCCTTCCATTAACGGTGTATAAGCCCAGGCTTTTGCATATCTGGAGAACTTGTTTTCCATTTTTGTTTATAATATTATCAAAACTTTGTCTTATTTTCTCTCTTTTTTTCTCTCTTTCTCTCTCTCTCTCCCTCCCTCCTCTCTCTCTCTCTCTCTCTCTCTCTCTCTCTCTCTCTCTC
>NC_048422.1:17549857-17612975 GCF_013103735.1 Etheostoma cragini | reverse complement strand
CCCCCCCCCCCCCTCCTCCCCTTCTCTGCTATCGTTGGTCCACAATGGTACAGCCAGCATCAGCAAACCTCGGTTCCGTCCATCCCTGCTTCTTTTCTTTCCTCATCGTCTTGTTTTGAGTATTTGTTTCTCCTCACCTCTTCGCCATCTTTATGCAAGTTTAAAGTCAGCTTTTAGCTATGGTCACCGCAATGTTTCTAATCGGGATGTTTTGAAAAAGGACTGTCACCGGACTGGGATCGTCATCAGCTGGCACGGAATGGTAAGGCCGGGTGGGTTTGTTTTATGTGGATGCGATGCTTGCACCCTAGCTGCCTCCAGGGTGGAGTGATGAATATTGATCGGAAGGGAAGGTTAATGAAGTCCACTAGCGATGCCTCGCTGGGAAAGAGACAGCGACACACAAACGAAAAAAATGAACCCCATCTTGATACATTCACCACGGTGTTGTTTTATAACAACTAGCAGCACTGTGCGGGGATTTCATTATGGCGTTAGACCTGACCTGACGAATTGTTGTCCATCCACACAGGCATCCTACAATAGACTTATATCACAGAGCTGTATCATTAGTTTGTCCCTTAATGGAGGTTAATAATAACATCACATATTAGGCTCTTATCCAGGCTGCTTCTCTTTGTTATTTAATAATCTGACTCTGAAATATGCACCATTTGTGTCTGTGAACCATATCCAAATACTTGGACTGCATGGTCTTAGGGTGAATAAACACTGTTATGAAGAACGTTATGCTTTTTTATTAAAAATGCAGGGGTGGTGCAAATGGACGATACTCTTCAAAACACAAGGATTACATGGGCTTCATACTGTAGGGCTTACAGCAGAGTTTGTCCCTCCTCCCCCTCAGAAGTCAGCTGCGCACCTTGTGCATTATGCAGGCCGTCACTACTTCATCAGGAATATGGGACCAGCCTCAGATCCACCATAAGTGCTAGAAAAGCAGATGTTCTCAGGCAAACAGTTGGAATGAATGGTGATTTATTGATTAATATACATATTTTGTTTTCTCAGTGGTGGTTTTTAAAATACTGGCGCCTTGAATGTGTGAGTGGTACTAATTAAGGGAAGGTGAAGGTAATTTCTGGAGGCTTTGTCATTAACACTGAACTCATAACGCAGAGGGGATGGTATGTTGTCCACCCTAATGTGGGTTATATTCTGTGCACGACACATTGGATTAAAAAAGACGCAGCCACAGAGGAAGGTAATTTATTTTCATTGGTTTTGGGCATTCTTCTGCACATGGAAAGCCATTTCATTTCACTATGAACCCACCTTGCCTGTTATGCTGTTTGCACAGGTACAAGTACAGGGAGTGTGTTGCATCAACTGAGCTTTCTTGCTTCTGTATTTGTGAGCACAAACAACAGATATGGTTATTTGACTTTTATTTTTAACTTTCTCTTTCTTTTGGTATACTTGTTTTATGCATGCCCGTGGTGATGGACTAAATACAGGTGTTCTCCTGTGCCGTCAGTGAAGGTTTAAAGGAGTCACAACAAACTCTAAACGTACAGGACAGAAGAGAGAGAGAGAGGTTTCAGCGCTGTGACCTTGGGTGATGAATTATTTAGGAGCAGGCTTCCATGCTTGTGAAAGTGCTGCAGGGAACACGCTTAACAATTAAACAAAGCTTTTACTGGTGTCTCTGCAGTGGCTGAAGAGAGTGATTTAATAGATAACTATGATCACATTACCTCTCTTCATTCTCATCCTCCTCATCATCATCATCATCATTATCACCACATCATCAGCATCATCCTCATCAGCTTGTGGCAAATCACGAATAGTATTTTAATATTTCTGCTGAAATGCTAAAGTAGCTCCAGTTAATCAAACACTATGTTTTATTTGGTAGCCACTGCAGGTCTCCACAAAATGATATTTGGTCATATAGTATTTTAGGTAGGCAGCTTGTTTATCCAAGGGCGAATCATCAATAGAAATAGTCAACAGCAGAGCAATGTTATCTTGCAGTAGATTATTCTTGCATTTTGATTACATTTTGGTTTTGCAGATTTCAGGCCATTGGTGTACTAATCCCTTGTTGTGTAACAAAATAAAGCAATGTATTAAGACAAGATAACGGTAGGGTTGCAAACTAAGGAAACAGGGCAACAACTAACGATTATACTAACTATTAATTAAACAGCTGATTATTTTTCTGGATAATTGATTATCTGTTTGGTCTGTTCATGTATATGGAATAGTTAAAATGTCCAACAGATGTATTGTTTTGTCAAACCAACAGACCAAAACCCCAAAATATTCAATTTACATTTAAGAAGCTGACATTATAGGAAATGTTGGGAATTTTTACTTAAAAGAAAAAGACATTAACAACTAATTGTTTATTATAAATTGTTTCCAACTAATATTTTTTATTATTATTAGCTAATCATTGAAGGAAATGGCTTAACTAGAGTGAAGTGGTTGAAAGAATAGCCTACAGGATTTGCATGAATTCTGGTGTTCCGGTAGTCCCTGGATGATGGTAACAGAACAGGTCAGCATCTTAATTTCAACTAAAGGAATTAGAAACATCCATACCAGCATGATCTATCATATCATGCTTTCAAGAGAAAAGAGCGCAACCGACAACAACAACAAAAGACAAATAATGAAATACCAGTCCAGTTTTCATGCTAGCTGCTGAGGTTTAAAGAGGCTGAATGTGAGACGTTCCAACACAATTCTCGCTGACAATCAATTACTTAAATGTCCTCATCAGTCTTATCGGGGCCATTCTGCCATGGTTCTCATGATTATATGGAAGGTCACAGGTGTCATTAGAAGAGTTAACAGTTGTGTCATGATACAAAACCAAACAAGGAGGGAAAAAAGAAGATAGACATCTAATTTGGTTGAGAAAAAGGAAGTTTGAGAGAAGTAAATGTATGTGTGGGGTGAGGAGAATCAGCACCACCTTTTTGAGGGAATAACAACATCTTAAATATGATTGTGCTTGCATGAGCAGGAGTTAGTTTCTCACCATCCCTGTTATAATGTTTGGTTCATATTATTAAGCCAACATAGATATTACAAGAAGAAACAGTGACACAATATTATAAATTCTTATGCAATTGAGTTTAACATACCCCGCTTGACGTCGATCAAAATGAGCTTCTTAATGCTTTTATGATTGTGACTGCTGGCATTAAAATGCACATAATTATTATAACTGTAAGGGACAAATAATGTTTTATCTGACTGTATTTAAAGCTGATAGCTTTGGGTGGGGAAATACAGTCTTGTTCTAATAAATAAAATGAAATTATTGCTGCACGAAAGTTGATTCCCTGAGGCTGTTGCATTGCTTCCCACTACAGGCCAGACCAACAGGGAAATGTGCCTGCAGAGTGAGATGCACAGTTACATAATTGAATTTGATCTGACAAATATGCAGCTTTTATTTTGCTTTTATTTGTTCAGCAGATAGCTGAGTGCAATACTTTAAGCTGTGTTAGATTGTGTCCCAATCTGCTTGCAGCACATCTGTGAAGAGACTTAAGAGTCACCAAGGGTCGGGCATTGAGGCAACGCAGAGGCCATCAAAGGATTTTAGAGAGGGTAGTAATTCCAGGCTAAATACAATGCAGAAAAACAGCCTTGTATCACCAAACATTCCTCATTTAAGATTGGTGTCATTAAACACTGCTTAAGCTAAAGGCAAATTCATAATCCAGTTTGTCGTGAGTATGCACATATAAGTCCTCTCATCGGTGTATCACGAATATGAATGCATCATGTAAAAGATGTGGCAAAGCATATCAAAGGATGGACATACTTTTGCAGCAGTGCTCTATTTCAGAAAACAGTCTCTACTGCAACCACGGCATCAGGATAGCTCTGTGATCATGTCAAATGAAATAGTTCTAACTTGTTATGTGTTATCAACATATTTAGTAGGTTGTTTTACAAAAGGCACAGTGGTTTCAGTAAAATGCTTTGGCCTTTTTCCTTTACCTAATGAATTTCAGATTCTGTAAGAAAAGCTGTAAATCTGTTGAATGTGCTCATGCACCTGTCAAAGCTGCATGTGTTGCTACCATGCGGCTTATCGGAAAAGTGCAGAGTGAGCTTTTTTTCAGGTAACATGTCTGTTGTTTACTATGAGTGAATCAAGGAATGTGAGTGAGACAACAAACACAAACATGGACAGATAGTACACATGTTTTTAGCTGTATAGAAAGAAATCAATAAGATTTCAGGACAACATTCAGATTCGCAGTATGTAGATGAGCTTGGGAGCCGGTGCTGTCTTCTTTTCCTGGCTGTATCTGCAGTTTGAAGTGCTTCCCTTCCCCTCCCCTGAGCCCAAATAGGAGGCTGTACTGCGTTTGGCTCCGGCTGCACAGTAAAGGCAAGGCAAGGCATACTGCAGGAGAGGCTGAGGCTGCTGAACCAAGCACTCACAATGGAGCTCCGAGGGAGGGGGAGGGGAGACGGTAGCAGCAAGGCTGGGAGCCTGGGAGCAGGAATGGTTGGAGCGAGGGAGGGACAAAAGAAAGGCAGGAAAAGGGAGAACGCAGGCTCTCATCAGTGTTGAGGATGGAGGGAAGAATGACAACTATAGATGGAGGATGTGGTGGTGCGACATTCACAAAACGCATGACAGAGGGAAGACGAGTGGTGGGAGGAGAGAAAACAAAGATGGATACCACAGGAAACAATAACACTGGTGTTCAGGCCAGTAATCCTCTGGTTCTAAAGCAGTCAATCAACCTATTTAATGCAGATATAAAACATTGTCTATAACTCACCTTAAATCCTAGCACACACAAATATGACTTGGCTTTCTGTATACAATACTGTGGGCTATGCTGAGTCAGAAACATTCTGTAAAATGGGATGTTCCTGTTTTTTCAGGAATTTATATAAAATGTTTTCATGGGATATTTCACTACCAGTGTTTCTATGAAATTAACTACTAGTCGAACACACCTTTCCGTCACAAGAATTTGCCTATGGAATGTGAAAGCTTCACTTCTTCAACAAGTAATGAAATGGACTCTCTTGACACACTACAATAATTATCTCATATTCTGTCATTAAATAATAGTGTGCAGGTGTTAAACCCAGATGAATGGGCTGATACTCCTGCTTTGCCAAAGCTGAAAAAACCCACACCAATGCTGTAAGCATTTTATGCCAGCTGTTATAAATAGATTGAACATTCATAATTTGCACCAATCCATATAACATGTTAGTCTTATTTTTTTTTTATGTCATTGTGTTTACCACATTCACAGAACCCCAACTTTTTAGGCTAGCACACCTAGCTATGTAAAATCTTTAAATGGGTGGTTTGAATTTTATTGTAGGGTCTGTTGCTTCTGATGTTGTCATGTTGTGGTTGATCTAACTTGTCACACATGGCGTGTTCTGTTTAATCACCAACAAACTTTTTTTTCTCCAAACATTTTAATCATCCCAGAAATATTGCATGTTTATAACTGACAACATGAATTTTAGCTCCATTCTATGTATGCACAATAGACCCACAATAGACTCAGTGGTTTGCCTGACTGGAACACTTAAACTCCTAGAAGTCAAAATATCTGCTTTGAAAATAGGCTACAGCAGGCACCTGTCTCTAGGACGCCTAAATGGAATGCAGCCATTGTTAATGTGATTAGTTACATCTGTGCTTGATAGGTCTTTTGATAATGCTGCATTCACATCAATCTTCAGACCATAAATACAAGCTGAGTGGGTGAAACCGTTCATGTTGGCCTTTGAGACGGAGATATCGGGAATTTCTGACAGCAACAATATCTCCTCCTTGGCACAAGGAACGGAAGAGTCAACAAACTGCTGGCAATATGGTTGCAAGGCCACCAACCCTGGCGGTTACTGAATAAATACATCATATTCAATAGTAACAATAATATAATCAAGTCAGCTATTTAATAACACAAAAGTAACTAATGTAAGCAATTTGTCTGGTGTGAGTATGTGAAAGCAGCATAAACTGTAAGTAGTGCATACTACATACAATACGTGCAATATATAATAGTATCTCAATCATTGTCCTCCAACTATCTAATCAGAGGGTCACATGCACCTTTGTTGCAAAGGCATGCGCTGTAAACTTGCAGGTGAAACAAAAAACAAAAAACCCACAGTAGATCGTGCTGGGATTAAGAGCAACTGCTGTACAACTGGACCCAGTATGCAGTGTGATCATTGGTTTGCCTGAGGCATTGTTGTTGCCCATGAGAGCGCATGTAACAGAATGCCCAGGATCCACCAAAGACCAGCCACAACTGCAGAACACACACACACACACACACACACACACACTCACAAACACACACACACACACACACACACACACACACACACACACACACACACACACACACACCAGCACAAATCAGCATCATCGTGGCTATGCAGCACTAGAGATAAATGGTCTACTGTGTCAGTATTATGCAGTAGCCCCTTCAAGACAATTGAAAGCACTGCTCTCGCCTTTTCTGTTTCATTCTTTAGTTTTTTAGTTCTTTTTTACAGTAATAACAGTCCTCTCATCGGTGTAACAGACCCAACCTTTTGTAATTGTGCAACACATTTGTGTCTGAAAGGGTTTGCGTGAGAGAGAGACTATGAGTGTGTTGCTTTGGCACAGCCTCTTAGTTATTTCTTAAACAGGTTTTAATTTGAGATCACAAGCTGGTATATTCAGAATACACTATGAGACATGAAGAAGGGAACGCAGCTGACTGACTGCTACAAATTGGCAATTTTTTTTAAATCTATAGAACTCCTGTACATCCTGCGGGAACACTGATGCAACACCAAGCAACGCTCTTGAGTAAGCGTCAGGAGCTGTGTACATGAGGGGGAAACTTTTAAGAAATTGCAGTTGATGTTCACCTCATGCAAAAGTTATTTGACGGCAGGATATTCCCCTGATTTCTTTCTCTGAAGATCAAGCCACAATGTCATCTTTCTTTTCTTTTGAATAGGGCTGGAAACGGAAATTCAATACTATTTGAGTACCAAACAAATTGTGTCGGTGGAACCAAGTTATCAAACAAGTACGGAATGTTGAAAATGTGGCTACTTTTTTTAAATAAATAGCACAAAAAAATGGATTTATTCATTATTGCCTAAATGTAATTAGCTGGCACTTAAACCAATACAAAGCTATAGTTTACAATAGAGTTTCCAAGCAATTGCAACAATGCAGTAGCACTGACAAGACCTGTGAAGTTAGGAAAACTTAGATAAGCGGTAGATCAGCTTTAGTTTTGTCACAGCTTCAACTATTAGTTTTACACTGATTCTGACCTACCACACCCTCTGCTACTAACGCAGCCTCACCACTAAACACTCAACTCCCAGTCTTTGACAGTCCATCACAGTGTTAATGGCAGGACTTCCGAAGTCTACTGTACATGCTCAGCTGAAATATGTTTATAAACATAGCAAACCATGCTCATAGTTTGCATGTTTAGGTAGTTTGTTAAGTTTATTGAAAATTTATGTGAATTGTAAATAATTTCTTGTACCACCTGCTTCGAATAAACTGGACTATACAAAACAAATTCAACCTCTCAATCACCTGGCATTAGCTGGTCCTGATGGGGCATATAGCAGTTACAATGATTTATGGGAATTTTAAGGAATGGTGATGAGTGTAGTGTTTGCTATAAGCAGAGCAGCTCCTTAACCTTGACCACTATCAGCAGATTCTGGTCAGTGGGTTGAACAAACAAGCACAGGATCTGCTGTCAGTTGCACAAAGGGAAAACATAACTGTAGTATGATTTGATTAGTCATTTTTGTCACATTTTCGTGATTAAACGTTTCCGATAATTACATCAATTAATTCGTTGTTGTTTTTTAACAGTATGACATTCCCCGCTTCCTGACTTATTGTTAGTGTGTACATTTTCGAAACCGACAGCAGCAAGGTAAATTGTTTATAGTCTTCATCCAGTTGAGATGCAGCAAAGTTTTACGGTTCAGCTCCCCTATTTAAAGGTCAAACCTTTACTGTTTGACATCTCATCGGAAATAATCTACCACATACTAGTGAGTCTGAAAGACCCAGTCCAAATTGGCAGAAATTGTCAAAATATAAAAAAACTCTGAAACTTTGTTTCATATAAATGTACAAAAATGATTAAACGAACATTTGGATGAACATTTGGAATTACTTCTGATGGTTTGATTCTTTCTTTAATTAACATAAAAACAGTACAATTCAGACACCAAATGTGTAAGTTACAATTTAGCAACATTATGACCGATTTCCTAATTTGTTTAGGTGTTTTACAGGGATATAATCAGACTGTATTGTGAAATAAAGAGAAAACCACAAACCAAATATGTTTGTCCGGTGGAGGTGTATGAACTATAGTGCTAACTAGTTTGCCCACCCAGCCTAACATAATCTTTAGAGATGATCCTGGTGATGCTTGAATTATTAAAGTGTGCTGCTGGATCACAAAACATTTTGGCCAAGTGAGAGGTTTAATATGTTGTGTAGACAGATGGCTAAAGATTAAAGCGGCAGAGATGTAGCTGGCTAGGTGGCAGGGTTTATTTCAGTGTTGATCTGTTAGATTAATCGCAAATATTGTGCTAGTTAATGTGGTGGCAGGGATGTTTGTCATGTTACACATGCAACATACAGCTCTGATGGGAAATTACAACATTGGTTTGATGGATTGCAAATTCTGGATATGGACGCACTAAAAAATCACATCTTTAACCTTTTCTTATAACCTTTCCTATCCCTGTGCATCATGTCTCACATTCTACATACCTGTTTACTCTCATTTCAGTCTTTATATAATTATTATTGTTCTAGTCATACAGCCACTTTAGTGAATCCGAATCTTCCAATAGCTTGGAATATGGTAACAGTGGTAGAGAAAAAGCTTGGCCCAAATGGGCCAAATCAGAAATCCCACACACACTTTGTATCCCACATCACTTTTTTAACGCTGCCCTGCTCCCTTTGGATTTAGCAGACACTAAAGCCTTACCTGTGACATTATTAAAGGACTGGTGGAGCTAAGTGATACGTTTCTGTCCCATAAGTTCTAGATTTACCTCCTGAGAGCAAATTGCAAACCCATATCCTTTCAACTGCTTTTCTAGGTTTTGTGAGAGATGCCAAACCATTTGGGGACATTTGCCGGTGGTTAATTACCACCCGACCACTCTTGCTAGGCCAATTAAAATCACTTTTTTTAATACTTTCAGGGCCTACATAAACATCACATATCAATTTATTCAGAGATGATTAGCACACCGGGAAAACCCTTGAAGCCAGAGTCATTGTGAGCGATAACTGCAGCCCATCTAGCTCCTGCTTAATGTGAGTGTCATTGTTGTTCTCTAATGCAATCTTTTGAACTGAACTGCCAACAAAAAAGCGTCAGAAAATTTGCAAATCTACATTTAATCCAAATTGACTCACTAGCTGCTCTTTCACAGCTTTGCCAACACTTGCCATACTACTTTTTATGCAAATGCAATGTCTGGTGGTACAAGCGCTTTGAAATCTTGCTTTGTGTGCGATAGCAGTATTACATTAAATATAACTTAATAAAACTGCATGCAGTTCTTCTCCATGTCTAAATAAACTCACATGTCCCCCGAAGGTTGAAGGGGTTAATGAGTTTAGCGTCCAAGTGAAAAAGTGTGAGTCTGGAAAAGTGCTTACAATGTCAAAGAGGAGGACAGGAGAAATGTATATTATTTTGGCTGTTGACTGAACTCTATTTATATGTATTTGTGGTAATAAGATTAAAATCATTCACTAATTTAGGGAGTTGCGCAACCCAAATGTCACAGATCTCATTACTTGAATTAACACTTTGAAAGGGATACATGTTAAAGCTTTCTGTTTTTTTTTTTTAAAGGAATAGTTCTACATTTCTTTAAACAAGCGTATTGCCTTTGATGCTGAGAATTAGATGAGAAGATCAAAATCCCTTTCATATCTATATGCTGAATATGAAGCTGCAGCTTAGCTTAGCATAAGATACGTAAAAGAAAATGAAGAAAAAGGATACGGAAAGTAGTGACATGTTGACATCATGTTATGATATCAGCTTATCTGCAGGTAAAGAGGAGTATGAGGAGGGGAAATATTAAGCTTCAGCTTACCAGGAAGTTATCAACAAACATGACCATATTTTCTTTCCCTCCTTGATGGCGCCAAATGTATTCAGGTCTTTTTTTTTACCCAAGTCAAAAGAGCATCTTTAAACACACAGACTTTGGTCATTGTAGCCATGCTATATCATACTCTGATGAAGAATTGATTACATTAGTGAGACGACTTGTTTTTCTCACTCTTATTGACACTGATGGGGACAGAGTAGAGAGAACACAGCAGTGAGTTCAATTCCACACCAGGAGAGGTTGTAAGCACCACGGCCACAACAAATATTCCTTCACTGTGCACAATACGTCTTTACTCAGAAAAACTTTGAACAAAACTGCTGTAATGTAAACGATCTGTGATGTGTTGCAGGGGATTCAGGATGGATCCAGATGTAGATGAATGTACACACATTGACTCTGTTTCTCCTCTGTTTGTGTCTTCCAGGTATTTATGAGCAGACATTTCTTATATAACTGCAGCCAACCCATCCTGGATGTAAAGATAGCGTTTTGTCAGGTGTGTGTTCCTTACAGGTAAAAAAGGTAGGGCACTCATTCACTTCCCTGTCCCCTTCATTTCTCTATATGTTGTGGTGTTGTTGTGTCTCTGTATGTAAAAAGAAAAAGAAAACTTCAGAACAGCTTTACTTAAAAGACATTTCATCTAAAGAAGAAATATATTAAGGAGCATAATCCTGTTAAAGTGAATCTCAAAATGGGTTCCACTTGTGATTAGGAGCTCTAGTGGACGTTTCTTTTTTCAGAAGGTAAAGAGTTTGGAGCCTTGCGTTTATAATTAATTTCATGCAAAGCTAAAAATAATTCAGGTAGACCTGATTTTCCTCTAAGTTCAACACCTCGAGTGTTTATCTGACACTGAGACCTCAACTTAAGACAAAACAGAGAAGTGGCTTACTAACTGAAGCGTGATCGCCCGTCTCCTCTTGAGTTGTGACAGTGGAAACGAAGACTTCCATCCGTCATTTCATAAACTGTATAGTACATACCACAAGTCTGCGTGTGTAAGGACTGCGTGGTGTGCTACAGGCTATTCCGCTGTAGCTCAAATTATTAGCATGTTTTTCATGGGATGTCTGCGTTACACATGCATGCGTAATGTGTGATGTTTAAATGCCACCATAGATGGGCATACAGTAAAGGCTGCAGACCACTGTAGTCAAATAATCAGATCACAGGTTTGGTTGACTTGCTATGAATTTTAATGTATTACATCATATATATACATTTTTCATGGCGTCTGTGGGAAATGTTTCAAACTTGTTCCCCTCAGTGCTGTGTTATAATTACCCAGTCTGTAATTACCTGATATTTTTGTAGTTTGTTTGTTTGACTGCTCTGCCCAAGTAATTATAGCCTGATTATTATTGTGTGCACAGTCATAAAAAAATAATGTCTTTAGTTTTGTGAATACAGCAAAGACATTAGTAGCACTAACACCATTACATGTCTATTATAAGGTTTACCTTTCTGCATGGAGACAGTGTAAGTGTAAACTCACTGTATGTCCTGTCCTATTTATTCTACCTTCCCAGTTTGACCTTTTATCCCGTAACACACACCTATTTGTTGTTTGGAAAAATACCAAAATATATTCATTAAATGCAGGAAAGGAATCGATAATAGGCAATGGCAGCAACTAAATAGATATTGACTGTTGTAACTGGTTTATTGATGGTTGATGATTTACCAATACTCACTTCACAAAATAAAATGTACGATATGAATTTTAATGTTATTGTACAAATCGATGTTTCCCGTCTAGAGGTTTTATTGGTAAGAAAACACATTCATCTTCTGCATCATCACAAACATCTTGAGTCTTTCTGTTGTGTTTGTCCCGTGTAGGGTTTTGGAAAACAAGTGGATGTGTCATATATCGCCAAACATTACAACATGAGCAAAAGCAAAGTGGACAACCAGTTCTACAGTGTGGAAGTGGGAGACTCCACCTTCACAGTTTTAAAACGTTACCAGAATTTAAAGGCCATCGGCTCTGGAGCTCAGGGAATTGTCTGGTAGGTACTCAGCTGTGTGTTTCTTTTTTACCTTGTTTTATATCATGTCATGCTATTTGATGTGTTTTTTAATGTAGCATTTAATGTTTGAGTACCTAATATGCCTATTAGTTTTTTTTCTAATTGTATTTTAGTTTATTTTTTGGGGAGATTATTAAGGGAGAAGAATCTCTGCTTATTGTTTTGACTGTTGCATGAGTGAAGGACTACAAAATGTGATTTAGGAAATTGTATGAAGTTTCCATGATTGATTTGGCAATGCAAAAGTCATGTTCCCAGTTCTCCTGAAACAGTGATGTGTTTCCATTTTGCCTGACCAAACATAACATCTGAGAGCACAGCATGCAGCATGACTCATATTTGCAGAATTGTTGTGATGAACAACATGAAAGAGAATGAATCAGCTCAATGTAAAATTGTGAATGTAGAAATCTGTTTACTTATTTCTTTAAGGGATCATTTTAGGATAGAGGTGCCTTTGATAAAGCTGTATAATAATAGTTTCTGAAGCTGGTGAACAGGTATATTTTAGATCACAATTAGTTAAGAGAAACACAAATTATGTTTAACTATGTCAGCTTCAATTATTTCTGTGAATTTACTTGTAATTAACACATTAAAAATAAATGTACTGACTAGGCTTTAGCTAAACCAAAAAGTCATGAAGTAGTCATGTGTTTGTTTCCCCAAAACAAATTCAGGAAAATGGCAGTAATTCAGTGGTTAAAGAAAGATGGAAAGAATCTCTCTCTGGTGGTTTTGGTAAATTTCGATTGTGACTAACTGACTGGCTGACATTTTGAAGCAGAGCACCTAAACACACCTTATGAACTGATTAAAAAGTGATATATTTATTTTATACTAGAATTTAAAGGGTTAGAAGGGTAAATAATAAATAAGCCAACAAGAAAATTAAAGTAAAAATGAAAGATTATTGCTGCTACTACTTTAAAAAAGTGTCAAAATATCAGTAGTGTTTCTCTGATAAATATCAAAAATATACTCAGTATATTGAAAATTAACTAACAATTGCAATCTCTATATTTAGTAGATTTTTGGCATTAGCTAGTTCAGTTCATTAGTAGCTCAATCTGTGCGGACCGGAGAGTTGCCGGTTCAAGTCCCAAGTATAAAGTTCGGACAGGAAGCTGGATAGATACCTCCTGGGCACTGCAGTAGATACCTCCTGGGCACTGCAGTTGCACCCAAAGTCACTGAACCCAAAACTGCTTAGGGCGCCATCTTGTGAGGCAGCCCCCTTGCTCTGACATCTCTACATAATGTATGTGTTTTTGTGTGCATGTGTGTGTGTGTGTGTGTGAATATTAAGGATTGTTAAAGTTAACATTAAGTATTAAATGTGGAGTGCATGGCCGCTTATAGACTCATCTCCTCTCCTGTCATGAGCTGATGACATATCTTTTGTGAAGAATATGGATGTGTAAACTGTAAGGGAAGAACAGGATGGGCACCTACACGAGTCCTTAATCCGGATTGCAGCGAGAGCTTGTATTCATTGTAATTCATCTCACGCCTGCCATGTCAGAATGCAGTGGTGCCGCTGCCAAGGCTCCACTTAAAGCAATGCATCTTACAGTCGTTGTCAAAAGACCAAGCAAATATAAGTTATATTTATGGTAATGCAGTGTCACTGTGGTCATATCCCTGACTCAGAGACGCCACCATGGGATGAGCCAAGTTGACATGCTTTATATCTACGTTTCTTATGTAGTGTTTAAAGAATCACTGGCTCTCAAGACTCTAAACCCCCTTCCCCTCCGTTCGCCCTTTTTTCATAGTGCTTTCTTTTTTTCCCATGCCCTCAGAACCTTCTCTCCTTATGCTCCAAAGCAATTTTGTGCATTTGCAAAGGAGCTTGGGCAGGCTATAACTGCTAATGCTGGAATTGTGCCCATTTGAAGGATATTGTAGAGATAGATGGCAGGGAGAGAGTGCAAATCTAATTTAACCTGATCTTCTGTGTGCTGCTTAGGTCTGCCCACAGCTGTCATCTGTGACATTACCCGGATCAAAACTTATAAAACCCTAAAAGACTAGAGATCAAACAGGACACACTATGGAAATAGTCGTATTTAGATGTTAACAAGCACATCAACAGCACACGACAAGCCAACCATGACATGTGAATTTATGTTGGAAGAATGATTTTGTCTTAATGGGATGATAAAATGATTAGAGTGCCTTGCTTACTGTGCATTATCATCAGGTATCAGGTGTTACTAGGTAAACATTGGGCTGATTTTGGTCAGAGTAGAATTCCTTTCCACCAACAGTTATAACATACATGCGCCCACAACAGCTTGCATGTAAATTACAATACACATTTAAAAAAGGAAGTTATCCAAAACGTTATAAACAGTGAGTGCAGTAATTATTCATTCTGCTTTTCTTATGCATTGAGAAGTGTCTTGCCCCTGTAAGGCCTGAGAAGATGTTAATGAGGAAACACTTGTATTACCGGCCGGCTCAGACTCACTCCGCCAATGTCGTCGGCCACCAACACCCCAATCTGTACACATTTCTGCCCTTATGACTTGTGTGCTTGGTCATGATAAGCTTTCAGAAGCATCTTAGAAGGGATGAAGGCTTTAAGTAGTGTAGCTTATCATGACATCATCTTTCACTCACCAGAAAAGTGATCACAGGCTTAAATCCCTATTGGAATCAATGCTTTTATGAAAAGCTCCACTGTTTCCATGGTCACACATCATCCCTGGCCTGCAGTCTCAAGAGAAATGACGAGCCAGTTGTATCCCACCCAGCTATACACAAACCCACACACAGTGTCATTTTGATTATGGCTGCAGTAAGCCTGCATACAGCATTGAAACTCAATTTCTAGCATATTTTAGGGAGAGTTTATCAGAAAAGGCGCATTCTCAGATATACTGTAGCTGAGAATGTGATGTGCATGGCATCTTTATGGCTGTATTTTCCCGTCTAGATACTGCTTTTCATTGAAAACTAACATAAATCTACAAACAAACAAAACATTCTTAGGGTTGGGATTGTGTTGAGTAAGCAAATAACTCACGCTGCCGTAATGACCTCCAAAATAGTTTGAGCCACAATGTAAAAAAGAAAACATTTACATTTACAGTTCCCCCTCTATTACCCTTCATAACGCTATTTGTTGTTGTTTATAAAACAACAACACCAAGCATGTGTCATGACTCGGGAATTTGAGGACCCAAAAGCACAGAGCATGCAGGATAAAGTTTGAGCTTGAGGATTTATTAAGCAAAAAAAAAAACAACACAGTTTACACCAACTAAAGGGGACCTGAACGCAGCAGGCAAAAACCTACTTCTGAAAAACAACACAATGATCTGGCACAAGACCAGGGAAGCACAAAGCCTAAATACCAAAATAAAACAGGAAACAGATCACACTATTAAGTATAATTCTGTTAATGGATATGGGACAAGTCCGTGTTTATAGTAGGCTGTAGCATCTGAATGGTTACATTTGGAATTAAAGGAATAGTTTGACATTTTGGGAAAAGGTTGGAGAGACAGTGATGCTATCTGTATGTTACGGAGATGAACTAAACCACATTGAATTTACTGCTATGTTGCTTTGAAACAAACTCAACCAGATTTTATTGGATGATTTCTTTAAACCAGTTCCACGGTTAGCTTGATGACAATCAAGTGACTTCCTGGAGTGTTGTGCTGCATTCATGCAATGTCAGCAGAATGGGAAGAACAGGAGAACCGACTCGGTAGTAGTCAAACAGTATTTCAATTTGGTTGCCCCCACGGCTAGCTTGTAGTCACATCATTTAGGTTAAATCCGCTTTTATTTGCTAACTCTTTCTTTAATTGCTGAAGAAATGCTAATGCTATTTTCCTGTTAACATTCACACTGAACGATTTCATTGTTTTCTTGTTACTGAGAAGATCATACCCTTGGAGAAAAATGTTTTCAGATAACATCATGACTTTAAAACATCTGTTGTCTTTTCCTATGAGTGTTTGCTTTGTTGGATATTTTGTTGTGACCAATGGCATTCAGGGTGGATTGTCACAGCATTGTGCAAAGTGATTCATCCGGCCATGAATACTAACAAAAATGTTACCATTGATATCTACGTTTTTTTTGGTCTGCAGTGCGGGCTATGATGCTGTCCTGGACAGAAATGTAGCCATCAAGAAGCTGAGCAGACCCTTCCAGAACCAGACCCATGCCAAGAGGGCATACCGGGAGTTGGTGCTCATGAAATGTGTCAATCACAAAAATGTAAGTGATTGAGCTGAGGTGTGACAGGAGGGAATGCAGGAAGAATAAAACTGTATCCATTCTCAGAATGAAGCAAAGTTTTGAACTATTCCCCATTCAGTGTCTATTTTTAGTTCTTGACAAATCCCTTCTCTACAAAAAGGAGACGAGCCACGGCAAAATTGTGACTGTGCTAAATTCGATGCCTCGAGAAATGTACCGAACTGGCAGGAGAGTGAAACAGAGAACACTTCAAGGCATGAATGCAATCTCCAGTGCCGCAGTTCGAGCTCCATTCGTGTTCTCCGTCTCTTTGTTTCTCTCCTCCATGTTTTTTGACACTTTTTTGTTCCAACCCACTTGTTCGGTTTACTCAGCAGTGTCATTCACCAGGGTCATTACCATCTCCCTGTCCCTTGCCGTAACTTAGTGTATATTTACTGTGACTGCTAGATGTTGATCCTCTCCCTGCTCTTCTCTCTTTCAGATTATTAGTTTATTAAATGTCTTCACACCACAGAAATCATTAGAGGAATTCCAGGATGTGTGAGTATACTAAATCCTTTCTTGCATAATTACATTTCCATGAAAATTAATGATTTAGCCCACACAACAGGAAAAGAGAAGTTACTTCAAATGACAGCAGGGAAAGTAGGGAACTGATTCTGTTCTGAATTGTATGCTTATAACTCCTTCACACCTGCAGTTGTAAGAACACAACTGCTGTAGTCAGTGTCGTCAGTGAAGAACTGTAGGTGTAACTCAAGACTGCCGAAAGTATCCTGCTGAGACTGAATGATAAATGAGAGTGCATTCACATTTAGAAATAGGTACAAACTACTGTAGCGGGACTCATGTGTCTTGGTTGTACCTATTTCAAGTGGTAGAGGAATGCTTAGTTCAGGATGACCACTGAAAGCTGTAGTTTTCAAATTACTTTAGTAAACAGCTAACTCATCAAATACTAGTCTGTCAACCACTCACAGGTTAATAAAACCTTTTCTCAGGTACCTAGTGATGGAGCTGATGGATGCCAACTTGTGCCAGGTGATTCAGATGGAACTTGACCATGAGAGAATGTCCTACCTGCTCTACCAGATGCTGTGTGGTATCAAACATCTGCACTCAGCCGGAATTATTCACAGGGTAGGAAAGCAAGACCTCTCAATTTTCACTGTTTACAGTTGCAGGTAACTCTGATCCAAATTGCACTAACACAAGCAGGTATTGACATGGAAAGTTTTGAGAGTATATATACTGTAAATATGTACTACATATATGTCAATTCTCCTTTTTTAACTCATAGCCAATTTTCATGTCAAATAGCAGAAATCATTGAAACCTGTCAACAGAAAAGATGGTTTGTAAATCCCATAAATGTAGATTCTCACACCAGTCCTTTTCACATCTCCAGGATCTCAAACCAAGCAATATAGTGGTGAAGTCAGACTGCACCCTGAAAATCCTGGACTTTGGTCTGGCCAGGACTGCTGGCACCAGCTTCATGATGACCCCTTATGTGGTGACTAGATACTACAGAGCCCCAGAGGTTATCCTGGGCATGGGATACAAAGAGAACGGTGAGAATTTGCCATCATTGATTGTGTTTGATCTTGCATGGATCAAATTGACAAAGAAATTGACAGGACAAAAACGTATTTTATTTGCTCTCTTTATTAATGCAAACAAAAAGTCTAACATCCACTTTTCCACAGTCAAAAAAGAACACACACAGATGGAATAGTGTTTGTATAGCAGTCTTTGCTTAAAGAGTACATCACTAAATGATTTATATGGAGTTATTGTCAGTATCCTCAAAACTGCACTCATTTACTGTCTTGCTGCTGCCGCAAAGAGGAAAAACTGAAGTTAATACAGACTGGGAACCAACAGTTATAAAACTTTTGAAGCAATTGTGTTACAAAGTCATTTTTTAGAGGTAGTTGACAGTATAGCAGCAGCGCGTCTATGTGAGTATGTACGTACCTGCAGTATAATTTGCAGTAAAACACAACGTGAATGAACTTCTGATTGTAGCACAAAAAAGGAGCAGTGTTTTTCTTTTCATGAGCACTAATGATCAGTAAAAAAATAAATATACAGTAAATTTACTCAAATGTTACCCATTAATGACCCCAACCTACTGTATCTGTGAAACAAATATGGTTGAGTCGCACTTTTCAAATGAGCTAAAGTGAATTCAAGTGTTGGCGTTATGAGTCACTGATTAAAAGCCCCCAGAACATCAGACATGTGACTGAATGTCAGGCTAAGCAATGACTCATCATTAGCCATATTCCTCCTGTGGATAGAAGCATGCAGACTTTAAGAATATTCCGCCGCTAATTAGGCACAGCTTTTCGCTCTTTATTTCGCTCTTCTTCTGCTCTATGTTTGTATTTCATTCACGTTCTTCATGCTCCTCACTTATAACTTCTCCCTCACTTGCTTTTCCCAGAAAGCTTGATGTGTCTAACACTAACCTTTGCCTTCCTCTCTTTTTCTTTTGCTCCTTCTCTGTCTTACTGTCACCTCTATGCGTGCAGTGGATATATGGTCCGTGGGGTGCATTATGGGAGAAATGGTGCGCCACAAAATCCTCTTCCCTGGGCGGGACTGTATCCTTGTTATCTGATGGTAACACTATTTTTGTTCATTGGGGTTATGTTTGCTGTGCATAGAAGAAGTTATTTAAAAATCCATTATTCTTTTTTTTTTAAATACAACCTTCCATGTTGGGTTTCACATGTCTGACTCAAGATGAATTCAACGGGTTTTTAAACCACTCTTTGAGTCGAGTTATTTGAGAGATTGGAGTAAATGAAATAGTAGCTACAGGTTTGTCTGCTTTTCACATTGTATTTTGGCCAGTTACATTAACTTGGAGGATCATTCTGGCCTGATGTTCTCTGTATGTTACTGAGGTGAACTAAACCACACTCACATCTGGTTGTCTTTATACCAACAATTTCATCTGATCCTCTTTTTAACATTTTTAATTTATCCTTCAATAACATCATATAATAAGCATTATACAATCTTGTTCTCAAGTCAGTCCACGTGAATCATAAGCTCTATTCGGTTTTATAATATTGGCAAGAGGGAAGTTCTTTCTCTTTGTCTCTTAATAATCAGAGTGATTTTGTCAGTGCTACCTGGATGGTTCTCCTGCAGTGAGGGGGCTGTGATTGCATCCCCAAAAATGAGTTCTTTTAGAATAATGGAGTTAGATAAATAGTCACCGTGCAGAGTTTGTGCATGTGTGCACATGTGAAGTGCATCTGAGGTTGTCAACATATGTGAGTCAGAAACAATTAGTAATCATTTAGTGGATAGATAATGAAGGATTTGTGTTTTCATTTTGAACATGGGTTTAATAGCCGCTTAGATGAACCCTTCTGGTGGTGTGGGGAAGTTAAAAGAGTAAAGGTGTAGACTGAGAAAACGAGAAAGCTGTCATTATGGGTAAGTGTCAATAATAGTATGATGCAAGGTAGAAATAATGTAAATATGTTAAAGGAATTTGGATTTGTCATGGAATTTGTTGACAAATATCACCAGCCTCATTCTGTAAAACTATGATTTTACTACAATGATCAGAGGCAGATAAGCCTTTTGTGTCTGCAGGTGTCTAATACTGTGGTCGCTACATCCCTGAACACGTAGATCCTGAAAGATTAATGCTCTGGAGAACTAGAAAAGCCCTGCAATGAGCTCTGCACCAGCTCTCTCCCTCTCTCTCTGCTCTCACAACAAACTGAAATTCTTATCACATAACACCCCATTCTTTCTTACTGTAGCTCAATGAACAGTAGTCATGCACACCTTTTGTTAATCTTCTGCTTGTTGATCAGTTTCTGGGCTGGTACCCTGCCGTTGCTTATCTTGATTTACTTCATAGACTTTTCGACCTGAAGTATTGACCTGGCTGAAGTTATCGGCACCTTCCTGAGTGTCTCTCAAATGATGATATGGAAGAGCAGTGTGTCTACACAGGTCACAGCACAGTGAGCCTCAGGGTGACTGGGTGTTTGATGCCATTTAGTACAACAGTGTGTTAAATGCATGGTTTGGAGTAATTTCACCCTAGGGTCTTTTGTACCATGACCTCGAGCCAAACACCCCTCCAGAAGCTTTTTTCCCTTGGTCTAATAACGCTACCGACAATAAGACGAATGCTTAGGGACCGTCTACAAACTACAACACTGTAAAGAGATACAACAAAATATATCAAAATATTAATGTATTAATATATTTAATATTTTAATATTCAAAAAGAAACACAGGGGTTCAGGATTAAAACTCAGAAAATGCATTTACGTGTACTTATATGTAAGTCATTTAGGAGGTAGAAGTGTTCAAAGATTTTAAATAGATGTATGTAATGCAAGTGTGTTTGTGTGCATGCTTGTGCATGTACCGTGTGTGTGTGTGTGTGTGTGTGTGTTTGAACCCAGTGGACATGTGGTCAGTCGGCTGCATCTTTGGAGAGGTGATAAGAGGGACAGTGCTGTTCCCTGGGACTGACCGTATCCTTCTGATGCTCCCTCGCTCTGTCTCACATGTAAACCTGAATATTGTAGAAACCAGTAGCGATCAGGTGCATGATGCCCTGATTTAAGACGTGAATAACACCAAACACAGTGGAGCATCATGCTTTTGTGGCTTTGACCCACTGTGGAAAATCACCTCTAGCTGTCTGAGGGAATCCAACAACTTCCTAAAGAGCCATGGATAAGAACATAAGAAGATAAAAAAATGCGCACCAGGTGGATCATGGCCAATGTTCAATCAAGACAAAAAGGAGGTGGAAGTGTGAGGCGTTGCAGCGAGATGAAATAATGGGACATTATGGTGGCCCTGGCAGCTAACAGCCTCAACTGGCACCCTCTGTGAGAACAGGGGTAGGGGAGGGGGTTATTTGCATAGTGTGGAGGGGTAAGAGCGGAAGTATTTGTTGCCAACAAGAAACACAAGCTGACACACCCCACAACCATATTTGCACACACACAAACACAACCTCGTGCTAAATGTCTCCTGTTAATTGACAAATCATAAACGTTCTTGTCAGGAGGTTTATTAGCAGGTTTGTTCTTTTTGACCACATTCTTGCTTTTAGGTAAGCTCAACATTGTAAGGGTAATATACAGGTATTATGCATTTAAAGTATACATCAAAACCCAAAGTGAATGTGATACATGGGTCAATGGATCACTGGAGATCTTTGAGTCCCAGGAAGCTAAGAAAATAATAATCCCAACAAAACTGGATGCATTTTTATTAAAGAAAAGTAATAGATGTGAGGGAAGTAGCCTATTGATTGGATGGTCAAGGTCAAGGTCAAGGTTTATTTATATAGCACATTTACAAACAGTCGCTACCGGCCCAAAGTGCTGTACAATTATAGATAACAACATAATAAAAGGGCATAACAAATGTCCGGAAAAAAACATCTAAAACTGAATATACCAAAAACAACAAAAATACAACAACTAAAAAAGCTTTGCTCAAGTCAATACAACAACAAAATGTCACAGCTCAGCTTGTGTTAAAAGCCAGTGCAAAAATATGGTTTTTTAAAAGTGATTTAAAACTCTCAATAGAGGAAGCTGTTCTAATGTTCAGAGGGAGAGAGTTCCAGAGCTTAGGACCTGCCACCGAGAAAGCTCTGTCCCCTCTGGTTTTCAGTCTGGTTCTGGGACAGTCTAAAAGCAACTGGTCAGCGGACCTGAGTGCTCTGACTGGAGCGTGCAAAACCAGCATATCAGATAAATATGATGGTGCCAGCCCGGATGCATACAGAGACCCATAATTCTCTTTTCTTAATGAGACAAAAATGAGATCAGAAATGAAAACTTGATAACAATTTGTGATTATGTTTTTTAGCATGTTTTTTGTATCTTTGCTGATGTTTGCTCTTTCTAATAGACCCAGTTCTTTATTTAGTTATTATTAAATTTTATTTGGTCTCACAGCCTCTATAGTTATTATTAGTCCAACCTTTTATGAGTAAATCACATTTCAAAACATTTCCTTTTTTTTCTTGTCCTAAATACACATAGTATTGTGTGGGTGTAGCACCTGAGTGGTCACTGTGGCAAACATCATGCTTCATATTCCAAGTGTGTTTCCCTTAATCTTGACCCACCACACCAGACATCGACCAGTGGAACAAGGTAATTGAGCAGCTAGGCACACCCTCACCAGATTTCATGAAGAAGCTTCAGCCCACAGTGAGGAACTACGTAGAGAACCGGCCAAAGTACACGGGTCTCACTTTTCCCAAGCTCTTCCCTGACTGCCTTTTCCCTGCTGACTCTGAGCACAACAAACTCAAAGGTGAGAACTGGAGCTGCATGAATGAACTGCATTTTATGCGTTTTATGAGATTGCAGACAGATTGATTATTTGGATTTAAAACCTTTGCATGTCTGTGTATCTCCCTGTGGTGTGATTCTGTCGTGTACAGTAAAGCTCTGCAGTATTTACAGCAAGATCTCACAAAAGTAATAATTTACATCATGATATCACTTATAGGATTTTTTCTCAGAAGTCCTGAAACATAAGGTGGGAAAAATATACAGTTTATCTCCCATGTAGGACATAATAACACTTTCAGACAAAATATCCTGTGAGAGATAAAGTTATGTTGTGGCAGAGCAACTGTAATAAAAACCACACAAGTCCTGGGGAGGCCTGTTAAAACCACAATGCCTGCTATAAACCATAACAGAAGATTGATGTACTGTACGTCCATTAAATGTTTCAATAAATTATAATTATGTATTTATTATTATAATTTTGACTACCTCTGCTTCATAGCACATCTCACACATAAGAAGCGTTGCATATGTGTATATTTTTACCTGATAGGTGCTACCAACTTTAGCAGTACAAACAGATTAATTTATTTATCAGATTGTTTTGAGTGAAGTATTTTTACAATTATTAGATGGATTTATATGACATTTCATATCATGGTTTATGACCAAAATCCTGCAAAAGGAATGACATTACCGTCAGCCTCAGCTGTGCTTTGTGTTTAGTTCTAGCAGATTTTAGCATGCTAATACTCTAAAGTAAGCAGGTGAACATGGTAAACATACACGCTAATCATCATGCTAGCAATTTTCATGGTGAGTATGTTAGCATGCTAATGTTAGCATTTAGCTTTTAAGCACCGCTGTGCCTAAGTACAGCCTCGCAGAGCAGCTAGTCTGTAGACTTTTGTTTATTTCCTTAATAAGGAACAAAACGTTTCTTTGTTCAACTTGTAACTCCAAAAACCTTTAATTTACATTTTGATTTTGCCTCTACTGGCCTCTACATTCAGTGTGCTTTTTAAACCCCATTTTGTGGTTCTCTGTGAGACTGTTCTTATGCAGAGGGTTAACCAAGACATCATTTCATTCTTCTGTCTCGGTGAGACGTACAACTTCTCTTCCCAGTATTTTTCATTTTTTTTAGAAAAAGAAGCTTTTTCGGCTACCCAGCTCCAACATCAAAGCTCCTGTCTGGTAAAATTCTCATGAATCACTTTTGTATTCTGGCTGCTCCCTGCTGGAGTGACAAGGTTAAAGGAAAGGCATCTAGAGAGAGCGTGTGGGAGGGTGTGAGACCGGGTTGAATGCAGCTGTAGTATATGTTTTGTACTGTGAAAAGAACTGAGGCAGGCGTCTTTTGGGCTTTGGTTATTTTTTGAACTGCATGAGGAAGAGGCAGACAGACAGCACTGTAGGGCAGAGGGAAGAAAGATAGATAAGGAACAAGGAAAGTTGGAAGGAGAGCAATAGAGGAGTCATTTTACAGATTTGTCATCCGTTTGTTATTGATGTGTTGATGCTGAGGAAATGCAGCGGGTGCGCCCGGCTCATCTGTCTTTCCCTGTTCAGTTTCTTCAGTCCTTTGCTGCTGTAGAGCTATTTATAATGGGGTCAGTGCATGTAGGAGAGAGATGCTGTGTGTTTTAAGGGTTTTCCATTTCAGATGAGTCCAAAAGAGCCTGAGGGTAGAGAGACTGACCAACTGAGCGACTGCTGATGCTGATGCTTTTGAATGTTAAGAAGAAGCCTTTTTTGTGTTTTTTTTAAAGAAGAAAAAATACACTTCATTCTCCGTGCTGATGTCTTTATAAAACTAAATTTAGAGAGACACCAGCAGGAGCAGGTCATTTTTTAGATTACAAACATTATTCAAATTGAATCAGACTGTAACAAACAGCACCAACACAATATGGGACAAGCCAGACTCTTGAATTAGATCAAAAAGGCAGAGATATCTGGATGGTGGATAAAGGGTTGCAGATGAGTATAGACATTACCATTTTTGCTCATATAATTCAAAATAAATAGTCAAAATACTCTGTTCCAAAGCTCTCACTCTGTGTTCGGTGCTGTGTTCATTTGCTAATCTACATGTGATAAAGGCTTTGAGAGATTCTGGTTTCCTTTGACAAGCTGCTGTTGTTTATTATTCTCTTTAAATCCTGACATTTCTCTCTCTTCTCTCTCTCGTCCTCCTTTTCTGCCTGAATGTGTTCCAATTTTCTTTTGGCACATTAGTGGCATAGAGGAATATTTTCTTGCATCGCGATCTTCACCACGTTTTAATTCTTCTTCAAATCACAGCTAGCCAGGCCAGAGACCTGCTGTCAAAGATGCTGATCATCGACCCGGCTAAACGGATATCGGTGGACGAAGCCTTACAGCACCCCTACATCAACGTGTGGTATGATCCGACTGAGGTGGAGGCGGTGAGTAGGCCTTTGGCAGAGCTCCTCTCTCCTCTGTCTTTGATTGGTCAGCACTGTTTACTTTGTATTTGCATTGGCATATAAAAAAGAATCATGATGACTACCCTAATTTTTATTAATCTGCAATTATAATGATTTACAACACTAATATAACATTTTAAACTGCAGCCTGTTCTGTCAGTGATAATTGCTGCATCAGTGTATTTATGATTGTGTTTAAAAATGATATTTCACATCTCATTATCATTTTTTCTTTATATCTGAACTTTAGTAGTTTTTACGTTCAGCAAAATAACCCCCATGTTTTTGCAACTCCTTAGATAAAGAAAGTTCCTTTTGCTGCTATTGATAATGCACTGTTCTGTTTTGTAATGTAAGAGTGGTGGTTTTCCTGGTTTATTTGGTGAAGTCTAATTTCTTCATCAGTGCCTCATTAGTATGAGGTGACAGTGAGATTGGGAAAAGGCCATCTGCAGCACCATAAAGTTACACAGATCTAAGTAATGAGTGCATGACTAGCTGATGAATTCCAGCGGTAAATACCCTGCTGGTTAATAGTAGCTTTTTGTAAAGACACCACATGACACACCTCCATTGTAGTTCATTTGTAGAGTACTTCATGACTGTGCACTTGTCTAAGTTGTTTAGTTGTTGATTTAATGATGATATTGTTGTTAGAGTTGATGTGGTATGTATGATATGGAATTTCAACACATGTTCTGCTGTTTTCCCTTTCTCTAATGTCATCTCATGCTGATGAAGGCCAGGGATCTCATCCAAATATCCATGGTAAATAACAACCGCTCTACATCAAAGAAAATAAGCGATGGTTAAATGAGACATTTTTGTTTCAGCACTGTTGTCAATCATTAACCAAATCATAATATACTGTACACGTTGTAGAGGAAAGAATGCATATTTTGATAAATCATTGTTTGAGGAAAATAAACTGTCACTTCTGCCCTGCTGTGGCTACTGAATGTAACTGTCCCTCCAAGGTCCTATCAGACAGGTTTATTGGGGGTCTTGTCACCTGCAGTGAGATTATGGTGCAGGATCAGAAGGGTTGACTGGGTGCCAGACAGCATATCTGTGTTTAGAAAAAATGACAAGGCTGTAGAGAAGGACATAGACATCTTAGCTGGACAACCCACCAGATTCTGATCTCACTGTTAATCCTGATTTTTCTGTAATATTTTGATATACTGTATGTGGCAAACAATGTATTGGTATTCAACTGTTTATTTTTCCTTCATTTACATTATTTATTTTCTTCATAATCCACATGTGTGTACTTTGTCGCCGGCATGTCTTTGTCTACACACAGCACATGTTAAAGTGCCAAATTCATGTGTTTCTCAATGTAAATTTGGATCCAAGTCGTTTGATATCCAGAGATATCAGCCATAATGAATCCTGGGGATCGGGTTGTGAAAATGTTTGTACTCTCCCCCGTTTAGCCTCCACCTCAGATCTACGACAAGCAGCTGGATGAAAGAGAACACTCCATTGACGAATGGAAAGGTGAGAATTACTTATTCAAACCATAAAACAAATAATGTACATTATCAGGAAATCACCAAAAGTGTGTGATCTGGCAATATCAGAAGACCAATGAGCAATACATGTTATATACCACTTTGTATGTTTTAATGACCTTTCTTTGCTCTTTGGCAGAACTAATTTACAAAGAGGTGATGAACTTTGAGGAGAGAACGAAGAATGGCGTTGTGAAGGGACAGCCTTCACCTTCAGGTACTCTCAGTGCATAACCCTAAACGCTCTGTAAGTGAATTTACTATAACCTTACTGGAGTTTACTTGTAAATAGAAAAACATATCGTGTTGTTGACATGTGTCTCTGTCTTTTGCATCTCCTTTTTTTTCTTTTTTTTAAACTTAAATGTTGTTTTGTGTTTGTTCCAAGTGTATTTATAAATGGTATTGTTGGACAGCTAATCAGTGATTGCTATTGCCTCTTTATATATTCATTGGCAGATGATGTAAGCACTTTAAAGCTTTAGTGCATAACGTTTTGATACTAATCAACGTCTGTTACATTCAAGCCATTGCCAAATGAGTTGCTACAAAGAGAATTAAAAATATCATCCCCACACAACTCTCTCTGTGAAGAGTGTGGCTTTGGTTACTATCCCACGCAGAAACTCAAGTGAAGATAATTACCTCTTCTGAAGAGTCCATTATGTTTTTTTAATCCTCTGTGTCCTCCTTTGCTACTAGCAACTGTGTGGAGGAAGGGGTTGGGGGGGTCATTGAAGGCGTGTATCATGTGGACACGCCGAGAAGCGGCAGCCACTATGCACTATAGCTTTAATGTGTGTATATGTGTGTGTGCAACATGTCATGACTTAAGATTTGGGTCCTTTGGAGTCCATCACAGGACTTATCAGTACTCAGCTACAGCGGCATTATATACTGTTCTGTTGTCTGTAAAAGGGACATCCAAGCACAGCGAGTGCTGTTCTCATTTTAATTAAATTTTGTACTATGTGATACAGTTTTGGAACAATAAGGAATCTTACTTCAAAAATATATAAAGAAGTAATTTCCATTCAACGATCATTACAAACTTACATATTAACAAAAGATAGATAAACTTGAGAAGAAATATACTTCAATACACAGTGAGAAAATAAGGAGGTAAAAAAAATACAATAATACAAAAAAGGTACATAAATTGAAAGGTAGGCTATGTAATCACATATCCATGGAAAAATCTCGTAGTACATCAGCTATATAATAATTTTTCATTAATAATTTGGATAGATTCAAAATAATAATCTTCAATTCTGTAAGGCTGGTAGAGATTTTGAAAATGTAGCTTCATGGATGTCACATTTTCCTTGTAGAATAATAGGTTAAGGCTGTTCTCATAGTTAGCCACAGAGAGGCAGTATGGAGTCATGTTAGCAAACTGACCAGACCTCCAACACATCACTGAAAATAGCTTATTTCTCCGTTAAAAAAACATCTTAGCTCCTGTAAAAGACACAACCATCCATTTTGAGGATGAGAAAAGCAAACAGAAGCTACATCTTGCAGAGACAGTAGCATCTGCTGACCACAGAGAGCTAACTGCCAAATGAGACCGTAAAGAGAAATGAATGTGAGGTCTGAACAAATTCTCTCTTCCAACACCAAACCACCAGTGTACAGAAAGCCTCTTATTGCAGAACGTTTATACGCCTTCATGAAGAATCATTCAGGACCAGACGGGTCTTGCAGCTCTTTTTGCGTTACTGCATGTGTGCGTTAGACATTTTTATATTTTTTATTCTGGATTATTATTTGTATAGATGTTACCAGACCAGCAATCCATATTTAGTTTGTGCCACACTATATATATAATCTACAATATTGTTAACAATTTTACTGTCATTCCTCACATGAGCCTTTCATATCCAAAAGTAGAAAGGGTAGTTCACTGAGTGCAGAGGGCGGCTGTACAGTGCAGGATTGAGAATGGTTCAGACCTTATTAGCAGTGCCAAGGCAGACCATAACAAGAGTTATAATCCCATCACAAATTTGGAGTTTTCTCAAAGATTAGTCTTAATTAATTTAGGATTTAAAAGCTTAATTAATCTTCCATTTCAGCAATCTTTCTTACAACTTCTAGAGGGGTTTATGCTCAAGTAATCTTTTAAGATTTAAACTTATACTGCACCCGCATGATGTCTTTTAACTGATGTTTTTTGATGTATTTACTGTAAGTAAACTTACAAGTGAAGTAAATGCTGGAATTATAGCCAGCCATTAATCCTGCTTTGTTCCGTGTTTTAGTTTGGGTCAGCTGAAGTGCCCACTAGTCTCCATTTAGCAATTACCTCCCACAGGGAACAGACACAAACAGCTGATTTACAGTCGGCCTGCACTGTGCATGTCCTCTGTAGAAACAAGGAGACTGCTGGAATGCTTGGAAGTAAAAGTGATTGTGCAATTTACTCATTTTGGCAATGTTCTCAACCATTTTTTATCAGGCTATGCTCTTTCAACTACCATCGCAAAAGCAGACGGCCCATTTTTCTATTGATTTGCACAAACACTTTAAATCAATGAAAGAAGAACCCACTCACCGAGGATTTAATGAAAGTCAGTCAGTGAGCAATTTGGTTCCTTGACACTTTATGATCTTTCTTGTTCTCAACATTCTTGTCTGCTCATCTAAAGTTTAGTCCACAGATCCATGCAACATGCGAGAGTGGTATACCACCTCCAAACCTTCAATAATATTTAAAAACCTTAAATTGACCTTTTTAATTCTGGAGATCAAATCATCCTTTAGAGCTTCATTTAGTCTATGCAAGGAGATGAGCAGACAGAGGTGTCCAGGGTCTTTAATGAAGAGTAATGGCAGAATAGCATCTGACGGGTCTGAATTAAGAGTTCTTTAATGAAAAATCTCAAAAGGTTTACTGCCAGCTGCTTCCACTTCCACTTCAAAACAAGATTAATATGAGAACGTTGGATTGCAATGTACAGTACGTAACATTGTGAATGCCTGAGCAAAAAATAATAACGATATATAACGGCATCATTAAAGGTTGCAGACACAAAAACCATACATATCGGCATACCAACATTTCTTGATGGCATCAAAATAAAATATGTTGACATATTCCAGTAAAAGATCCAATCCAGTTAATGTCTGCACTTATACTGAAACTATCAATTACTTTCTGTGAAATCCAATGAACCCAAACCTTACTTATCTCTTTTCGTCATAGATACACTGTGGTTGTGGTGTCCCACAGGTGTTGTTCATGTTTTTACCTCACTGAACCAATCCGGATACAGTACAACGTTTCACTGTGTGCACTTACAAAATATCTCTACTAGTTGTATTTCTGCTCCTGTCTTTGCCAGGACTCTTTTACGTTGTAACCCCTTGCTGCTGTTGATTCCCTTAGCACAGGTGCAGCCGTGAACAGCAGCGAGAGCCTCCCTCCCTCCCCCTCCATAAACGACATCTCCTCCATGTCCACCGACCAGACCCTGGCCTCAGACACTGACAGCAGCCTGGAGACCTCTGCAGGACCCCTGGGGTGTTGCAGGTGACTAGCCGCCTGCCTGCGAAACCCCATGTTCTTCCGAAGGTGAAGAACCCAGCCGCAAATGACCGCCTAAAAAAACACAACAACAACAAAAAAAGATCTAAATGATTATATTAAGAACAGAAACCTGAGTTATGAAATCAATGAATCTGAAATGATCAAATCTAAAGCCTGTGCATTGTCATTCAAAAACAGCAGTGGTATTTAAACTGAAGTAAATAAGCTGAGATATATGTTAATGATCCTCTAGTTGCTTTGCTTATATTACCCCACATATCATGTATATGGCATCCAAACAAAACAACCAAATGCTTTGACTTGCATCCCCTGTAAAGTGCATATTGGTGGGCTGCAGGTCTCACAATTCCTTTCAAAAGCATTTATGCTCCAATCATTGTGGCAAGGTGGGCTGCCATTTTGCTCATCACTACTGTACAATACATTCTCCTTTTCCCTTATCGAATCCTTATGTAATGGCACTGCTGTATTTTAACCTCTTAGACATCCTCAATCCCCATTGTAAGGTTGCCTGATGCGTGTGTTTTTATGTGGTTATTCTGCAGGGATATGTAGTCGCTCTCACCCAGAGAGCGGCACTCCCGGCGCTACTTGTAAATAATGTAATTCTGTACAGCTGAAGGCTACACAGCGTGGGACTGACGGCCAGTACACTGGGAGTTTATTTCTTGACTAGCGCACCTTGCCACATCACTCCTTTCCACCTCAGTTGCTCCTACCTATTGCTGTAGTCCTGCATGGTTAAATTTAAAACAATGCTAATCTCACTGTATGCTAAAAGGAGTCTGAATAAAGACTTTTGTTTATATACGATGTAAACTAACTCAACTCCAGACAAGGGGGGGTCTGATCACAGGATAGGACGAGTGAGTGCGAGTTTGTGTGTGTGTGTGTGTGTGTGTGTGTGTGCGTGCGTGCGTGCGTGCGTGCGTGCGTACGTGTGTGTGTGTTTTTGTGTTTGTTACCAAGCCATTAAGACATTAGTAAATGTCGAGGCTGAGTTTGGGACTTAAAGCGTCAGTACACTCTCAAATAAATTATTTTGATTGTTTTCAGACTTAATTGACCTTTAAGGGGTTCAAAAAGTCAGATTTGTGTGTAATGTCCCTTTTATTTCTCCTGGCAGTGTATGATCGGTCCCTCCACCACCCCACGGACTGGCCCACAGCCCTGCATGTCTTTGTGTACCATTAGCCCCTCATAGGTACAGGAGGTTGGTCTGTTTCACTGTGGTGTTGCCACCAGGAGATGACACTTATTTATTTCAAACGTCTGAAACGTAGAAGGCTTTTAGAAAGAGATACATATGACACTGTAGGTAGATTAAAGGCAGGCGATGAGTGTTAACCTTGTAGCGATGCATCTTTTTGTTCTAATGTAAACTCATTTTACCACAAAAAAACAAAAAAAGGATCTGGACAGAGGCTACCCAACAGTTATGTTAACTACATTATTCTTTAGGTGGAAGTTTTATTTATTGATTTATTTATTTTGATAGATGGAACCTGAATATGGCAAGTGCCTTTGGAATGAAGCATTGCAGGTGCAGAAATTATATATATTTTTGGGGTTCTTTTTTTCTTTGCTTCTTCTTTTTCTGCCTTAAAAATGTCTGAATCCCCAAGACACCAGTTGGTGGAAACATTTAAGGAAAAAAAAACACAGTTTGGCGAGATGTTGGAGTTTTCACGTAAGTTTCTAAAGGAACATTTTGTGGTGTGAAATTGCTCTTATCAGATTGTATGACTTAAAGCGTACGTATGCTCATACTAGTTTTTGCTCAACATGAAAGGTTTTCTACCATTTTTAATTGAATCAATATTACCATTTATTAAATTTCTCCTTCTAACTGAATCTCCATAAAATAGCTACATTAGTTAATTGCAATTAATGTGTTACAGCAGCTTTCTTCTCGTACTTTAAATAAAACACAATCCAACTAGCAGCAGGTGATCTACAGTAAAACATGTTTATTAGTTGGGTATGTGTTATTTATACTTAGTTATATAACTCACTTTACCTTGGTTTCCACTGCCACGTTCTCGTGCAGGTTGTGTAGGTGGATGGGCAAAGGACAATTATCAGAAGCTGGGTCAAGAAATCAAATTTGACCAGCAAAAAAATAACTTAAACAAACATTTTTTCCATAATGTTTCGTTGTTATATCATTGAGCATTAATGACAGCAGTGTTTAGATGGACACTTCACATCTAACTGTAATCTCTGGTTTAGCTGCTACAGCGCAGTTTCCTCTCTGCATGGAGTCTACCTAAAGCACCCTGTCCATGTACGAAATCCCTCCCAGAAAAAATTATATACATAACTTTTAATGGCTACTTTGTTAACACTCTTTTCTGCCTTTGGCTTGTGTACAGTGAACCACACACACAGACTTACAGTACCTTCACAGAGCTAAGAGGGTCACTAAGGGTGGCTGACGGCTTTCTTTCAGGGTCTGGCCCCAGGGCAATCTTAAAAAAAAAAACAGGGTGCAACTTTGAACTTCTTTGTGTGTTGAAAATGTTGAATCTCTCACAAATGAGGTTTAAGTGTTTTGAGTTGACTCCTACAACCACATATTATCACAACAGTGTTGTGATTACACAGGAGCATTTTTACCCATCCCAACTGCATTCTTCTTTTCGAGTACAAATACTGAAACATCCTTTTTTTGTTTGTCTTTCTCTGAATGTGATCTTTTTTTTTTTTTAAAGACATCCATCCTGACAATTCTGCTGTAATAAAAAAGGTGTGTTTGGTTCTGTTTAATGCGCCTGAAGTTGAGATGATTCTAACAGCTGGGTTGTCAGCACTGAATGTAGAAATGAATTGTTTCACTCACGTCATTGCTGCTCTGCTTTGTCATTAGTGTGTGTGTGTGTGTGTGTGTGTGTGTGTTTGTGAATTCATATGAACCAGCATTCAACACAAACTGTCTGTAAAGTTCAATTGGAAGATCTGGCAATCTGGACAGATTACTCAACGGTTCACATTTTCACATCTTTCTTTCAATACAGGATTTTGTGAGATTGCTTTGAGGAACGTTGATGGGGACTCGGTACAGTTGTGTGGTTGGAAGTAGTTCATGTGTGTATTCACGTTTAGTCACATAAACATTAGAATTTAGAAATGTGTCTACTACCGATCCTAAGTCTAATTTTTGTCACGAGGGATTTGAAATGATCTCTTGTTGATTCAATTAGCCAATTTCATGCCATTCATTTCTAATCTCAAGATTGATGACTTGTCATTCAGCCATCATTTTTTCCTAATACAAAGTCAGAAGTTAGGATACATCTTGTACTCAGCTGTGCCAACATAAAATCTTTGGACTCAGTACTTGTGACCCCCTAGTTTATTAATTTATTATTTTTCTCTCAAGTCATATTGTAAATAACAACAATCCGCCAATGCAATAAAAAGTTTATTGCACAAAGAGGCAAGCTACTGCAAGGGTTTGTTTAAATGTGGATTAAAATGTGGAACTCTACAACGATGAATCCCTGTATAGCTCATCTGAATCAGGTGATGTTGTTCTTGAATTCCTTTACGATTCCTTCTCTCTTGTTTCTTTTACTCCGTGCTGTTTCAATAAATCATTTTTTTGACATTGTCAGGTTAAAAAAAAAGAAAAGAAATTGTATCTGTTTCACGCTGATCTCAAAGCTTCAGGCTATAGTGTTTCAAATAAAGTCAAAATAAATGCTTAAAGAAAAAGAAAAAAATGTACCCGAAGCTGTTACTGTAAACAACATTTTAAAGGAACTGTGTATGTAAAAATAGTATATGTATGTGATTGAAAATAAATAAAATCTTTGATCTTGGACAGCGGTGTACCTTTTTTCTTTTTTCCTGGAGTGATTTGCAATTCATTAGGTTTGATTTTTATGTGCCTACAGTATGTGGTTTCCATAGGAACCATCTGTCCAAACTGTCACAGAGAGACTAAATCCCACCTACACACCCATAGATTTTCTAATACCTTTTCTTGTTTTACATTAGGCAATTGTGAGTAATGTTGCAAGTCCCCTCACAGTATTCTATTTGGTAATATAGTATTTTTAGATGATTTATTTTTTATCAGTAATAGTGTGAATTGTCAGGCACTTAATTTGCTCGATCAGCCAAAAATAGACATTCTTGTCAATCCACCAATATAGATATAGAAAAACGTCATATAAAATTAGGTATAACATGATAGTGTTATTATACTTTTCTCCCGTCAAAACAGATCTTTAGACATATTTAATATGATATTGTTTAGCTTATATGTGCTGCTTTAGTCATGACAATGTTCCGATTACAGTATCAAAGTCTTACATGACATGTTTTTACAAATATATTTGCCCAACAACCAAATTTGTGTGTTAAAATAGGAAAAAGTTGCAAACTTGAAAGACTCTTACAAAAAATGAAATAACAAAGGGACTCACATGAAAATGCATTTTTATTCATATTTTCTTTTCTGTTTAAGTTCTTTTGTGTATCAAGTATAATGTCATGAAAATATTCCACTATCCCAGTCCTCCTCTCCCTCCTGCCCTGTGTCCATCTGCTCTTTTGTGTGGAATTCACAGAACGTGGTGCCACTGTCGGATCGGCTTAAGCCTATTACTTCCCGGTGGAGGCTGTAAAATGAGAAACGCAGGTCCCCCAATCTCTCCTTCAGTTGTTCAGGCACTTTTTTTTCTCCCACCCTGTGTGCACATTCCAGATGTCCTGCACTGACCAGCAGCAGGTTTAAATAGAACCTGGTCTTTAGAGGAAGAGTACCCAGCAGCAGCTTCTTTTTGAGAGAAGTCCAGTCTGTTTTGTACCCATCAGAAAATCCACATTGTGTGTGTGTGTGTGTGTATCCATTTGACTTAAAGCTACATACATACACTCATAAAGACTTCATCAATATGCAATCACTTTACATTCACTTATTGTACACCGGCCCACATGGACTCATGCACCATCATGCACACACACTGCTTGCTACTGAATCTAGCCACCAGGCTGTAAATGTCCTCAATGTTGACACACTTGATGCTATAATCCCAATTTTTTTCACAGTTCTGACCTACAAACACAACTCTGTGTTGGTACTTTGATGCTGCAGCTTGTTATTCTGTGCTAGTTCAGAATAAAAACCAGTTGTGTCAGGACAGTATTTTTTTTTGTACAAGTGGCATCTCATATGCTCAAAGACTTTTAACTGTCATTCCCACAAGCATTCAGAGAATGACAGCAGCTTTGCATCTGTTAATGGGGACAGAGACAATTTGTCATCTGAAATTCCAAATTTACCACAGACATTTTTATTTTATCTGGGAATGACCTAACATGTATTTCTACAAGCTACAAAACATTCTTCATCCTCAGTTTCCACTCAATACGTGCCATATCCATCTGAATATGTGTCAAACCACAGTGCAGACTAACAAGTAGTGTCTATGATTATCAATAAAATATTTACAGTTCAGGCTCTTTCTTTTGGTCATGGGGGTAAACGAAACAGCACAGAAGCACAAGCACATATACAGTATACTGTCCAATGTAAATGGCACACACATTGACTGACAAAACTTTCAGTACCACCTTGCTGAGACTAAACAAACATTAAGTGCAAAGATACATCTTAATACAAAATATCGCACATTGATAACTTTGCTTAAATATCAGATAAACAAGTATTTCTATTCTTTTTTACATACATATGCCACTGTATTTTATGCATTGTTTCCCTACATGAGCAGATACAGAATTACATGGAACAATAACAATGTTTTTGGTTTGATTATTTTAGTTTTCAGGTCCAAGGTTTTTTTTCTCTCTCACTGAACATAACTTTTTTTAAACATTGTGACTTCCCTCCTATATGGCTCTAAGAGCTAAGTAAAAAATAATAAAAGTAATGTGTGTCACCATAGACTATGGTGTTCTGTGCCTTTACTCTTCTCCACACCACAGTTTGCGTAGGTTGGAGAGTCTGTGAGCTGTTTAAATAATGCTGTATTTACAGATAATGCCAGTCTGGCATCACTCCAGGTGATGTCTACATGTATGCTGGTGGCTTGTAGCCCTACACCTCCTAGTTCTTTAAATAAAAAAATGTCATTAACCATTGCATTGTAACTTCCCTATATTCCCTCAACAACCAGCAGCCAAATCCTGTTTGGAGCCCTGGTAATGATCACATCACGTAATAAACCATTTCCAGTCTTCCTCGCGTCCCTTCACTTTATCCAGATGGCGTTGTTACGATCTGGTCTGCGGGGGTCGGTGACTGTGGTGTTGCCAGTCGCAGTGAGGTCACTAAACGTGGAGAAAAACTGCTCCATCTCGTTCTGTAGCATCTGATTCCGCCGCTCAGCATCATCTTTGGCCCGCTCGGCGTTGCGCAGCTTGATCTCCGCCATGGTGTACTTCTTTCTCTCCTGGTCCAGCTCTTCATTGAGGCTTACCATCTCCGTCTCCAGGTCCAGGTTACGCTGCTCCAAGCTGCAAAGGTGGTCAACACAGAGTTAGGAGAAGAGACTGTGTTCACTAAACAGAGTCTAATGACAAAACAAACAACAGCAGTTCAATAAGCTAAGAACAAATGCTGTTGAATTGTTGAGGTTATCCTAAAATTAAATTGGAGTAATTACTACGTCATACAAGACGTTCTATTTAAGGAAGTTTGTCACACCACATCCAGTCATGCAATCAAAAAACACTATTTCTCACAGACGGGACTCTACCTCTTGATCCTGGCCTCGTACTCTGTCTTCTGCTTGTGCATCTCCTGTTTGAGACTGGCCACTAAGCTGTGCAGAGCACTGTGACTGCCGGGGCCATTGCCAACAGTGTAAACATCACTATTATCACTACTGCTGGTGCCCCGACTGCTCCTTCCTGCTCCACCTCCACTTCCTTCTCTCTGGCTGTTCCTGCCCTCCCCTTCTCTTCCTCTGCCAGGCTGGGGAGGCTCATTGTCCTGTGCTGGTCCATCCAGGTCTTCATATTGACCTCCATAAAAGTCCTGCTCAGGGCAGGTGGTGGTGGAGGAGCGACAGGAAGTGGAGTTGTCAGGAAGAGAGATTTCACAAGAGGAGGTGGACCAGGTGGCGCTGTCTACGCTCTGCTTGTCCTCGCAGCTGCTGTTCAGACACGTATTGGTGATGTGGTTCTGCTGCTGCACGTTCTGATGGTTTAACTGGACGTTGTCATACGTGGACAGACGGTTTTGATTGGATGTTTGATCCCCATTGGGGCAGTCGCGTGTTTTGTTGTTTTCTCGTAAAGTGACGCAGCCATTTGTTACCCAATGACCGTTGCGGCCGTTCAGACTCCCTGTGACAATATCAGTGCCAGAAATGCCCATGCGCACAACTCCAGTCCCATTCCCGCCAGAGCTGCTTCCACCTGTCACGCCACCGGTGCCCATTTTTGTGCCGGAGCCTTTGAGCGTTCCACTGCGCCGCACCGGTAAACTCCCACCACCACCAGTCAAAGTCGGGCTCTTTTCTTGATTAAGGTCTGAAGACGGTGAGGAGCTGAAGGAGCCATTTGTAACAATCCCACTGCCTTTACTGAAAGCAGGGTTCTTTTTAACAGTCAGTGGTGGACTGCGAGTGATGTCAAAGCGTCCTATAACACCATTGCGAGGGCTTGATGATCGCGGGGGGCCACTGTTGTCCACGTGTTGGCGATGCGACGGAGACTCCGGTGCTTCCCAAACACATTGCCGCACCGCCTGTGTGTTGTTGTTCTCGGCGTTCTGAGATACTGTAGTGATCGCAGAGGTAGTTGTGGTGGCTTGTCGCCGTTGTAGCTCAATGTTGTTGTTGACAAGTTCAAGGGCCGTGGGACTGTCCTCATCCAGAGGGAAGAACACGTCCTGCCGGCCAATCAAAACGGCCATGAGCTGCTGGACCAGAACAGTACCTAACAGCGTGAAACCACAAATCATTATCATTACATTTAAAATGTTCATTTATTAATGTAAAAAACAAAAATAAAGATGTTAGAAAACAAGACAATGTGCACACAACCAGCCGGAATACTGACCTTCCATAATAGCGACTGGATCCTCAACTTTTGGCCTCAAGATATTTGGCCCAAAGACTGTGGCCAAGTTTTGGACGCTCATTTTATTCACTCCTGAATATGACTGGACTTCATCTAGAAATCTGGAAAACAGGAAAATATCTTTTCACTGGTCAATAGTGATCACAGTTTGAAGTATCATCTGCTTTAACTATTATTTAATACCTGCAGATGTACTTGAGAAGGTTGTAGTTCACTGGAGGTAGATTTTCCACAAGCTTTCTCAATTCCTTCATACCCTGAAGATGGTGCAGATCATTTTTAGATAATGTAGATTCAATTGAGAACATAAATGAATATAGATACCACATGTTCTGATCAATCATTTGCAATTTACAGTGTTTAAAATTAAATACAACAATCACACCCAGACCAGATGGAGAACAAAAGTTGAAAAAATTGAAGTTAAAGATTATTCATCTGCCATCTAAAAACAATTACCAATAAATTATTCCCATTACTTTATGAAGTATGCATTGACCGAGGAAATATGTTTTGTCTTCATAAGAAGATTTTTATTTAAAGAGGATTTCTTTCTATATTTATGTATCATCAGTCACCGGTGAATCTGAAGTGATCTTAAAGGATTACAAATAACCAAAAACCTGCTGCAATCTATGGGAAAACTAGTAACCTTTTGTACAAGGATTATGTGAATTCTGCTTACTCCTAGGATGTTTTAAATGTAAGACAGTACTAATCTATGCTTGAGGTGTTAAAACTTAAATAATAGATCCATGCACATGCATTCAAAGCCATAAACTTGGGCTCTTAAGTAAGAATAAGAAAGATGTTTTGGAAACTGTGGGAAAGCAAAACACTAGTCCCCTGCAGTGAAGCATTTTCTTTCTGCAAGTGAAAGAAATCCTATTTGGATGTTAGTGGTTAAGACAGGCACAACAAAGTCATTGTGTGAGAAACAGCTGAGCAGAGTATGGACGACCGAGCAGCTTTAATGCTCTACAACAAGATGGCTGATTTGGATGATTAATGTGAGAGCTTTTCAGTGCTCACTTCTGTTGATATAATGTATGCAAGGTATAGATAAAGAAAAACTCATCAAGTTCTCTTTCTTACCATTTCGTCATCTTTGCTGAGGAGCTTGGCGCAGGTCAGAAAATCCTCATACTTGTGGAAGGGGACGACGGGCTCCGGCAGCTCTCTGAGATACAGCTTCAGTAGAGAGGCTACTGTATGCACATCTGTGTTACTGGAAAAAAGACAGGGGAGGGTTATCATTTATTATGGGTACATGACATGGAGGCAAAAACAAGTCATCATGATTGCTCCTGCAGCAAGAGAAAAGTTATAATAGACATTTTTGGAAATACGCTTATCATGTTTTGGCATTGGAAAGTAGAAAAAAATCTCCCTTTTCTGTTTGTTATATATGAGGCCACAGCCAATAGCCATTTTGCATAGCAAAGACTAGAAACGAGGGAAATCGCTAACAAGGCTCTGTCCAATGCTAACCAAATCAACCAATCAGAAAGTAATAGCTCACTAAATTATTTACATTTTGTTTGTTTAATGTTCCATACAAAAAAGGAACCGTGTAACAAAAACTGACTGTTTATGTACTTCAATTTAAAAAAAATGTAGGATTTCTCATGAGATATTTAAGTTACTTTATATGGGAGAATAATCAAGCTTTAGCAAACTTAAGAAAGCAAACAGGACACAAGCAACAGAAAGACATTAAATTTAATAACAAAAGCAACAGAGGGAACAACAACAACACTGAGGAAGCTTAGATGATCTGCCAAAAGGTAAGAGGATTTCCACTGCAGGTTCAGACACTAATAAGCCAACGAGGGGCAGCTGCTGAAGCAGGCAGGAGGTTACAAGAGAATATACTAAGGGAATCAACAAGGTGAAGGACAGATAGGAACAAAAATCATGTATAGAGGGTGGCGGAGTTGTTGCCACTGTATGACATGAGTTGTGTTAAAGCAGACGTAGGAGGGTAGAGATGTGTCATGCTGACATGATGGTGGGATTTTGTAGCCTGGGTTTCTAGGAAGTGGTGAGATGTACAACCTGGATTCTGATAGTCCTGTCCAGGTTTTATTTATGGTCATTACGTAGATGGTGGGAATGAAAGAGGGAGGAGGGGCGGAGAAGAAGAGATGCGGAGCTGGCATGAAACATGTGTTTCTCTGTCATCCTGAGTTATGGATTAAAGTTGTCACATTTAAGAAAAATGTCTCAGTACAGCCACCTACATTCCAGATTGTAACTCAAATTTATTGCAAGCTGATTTTTAAGACTGTGGAGTTTGTACTGGCCTGTAGACAACTGCGTGAGTTTAGGAAAAAACGTTTCACTTTAAAGGAACACGCCAACTTACTGGGTCTTTAGCTTATGTACCGTTACCCCCAGAGTCAGACAAGTCGATACATATCCTTCTCATCTCCGTGCATGCTGTAACTCTGTCTGACGCCCCCAGCATTAGCTTAGCCTAGCACATATCCTGCAGGTAACTGGTTCCAACTAGCTACTGCTCCCAATAAGTGACAAAATAACGCCACCATGTTCCTATTAACATTTTGTGATTTGTATAGTCAGAGGTTGTGGAAATAACAAGGTCACATGAGACACCCATATTCTAACCGCATACTAACTGGGAACTATATTCTCAGATAGGCAAAGCACTGCTACTTCTGCTACTTGGGCGGAGTGATTTGCTCGCAGCACCTGAGAAGCCCGGTCACGGAGCAGAGAGTTTGCCTTGAGTTTGCTCATAGTTGGAGTAATAGAGTCAACAATTACTAGATACTTAAAATATAGGTTACAATCATGTGTATTCACTGTGACAATTAACAGGGGAGACCAGGTAATACCATGATTTTTCATAGAATTCCAACCAAAAATGCTGACCGATGAATCTATGGCTACTTGCTTGGGGTATGGATCCAAATACACCTGTAGCCACCTTCAAGAAGCATTGTGTTTGTTCACGTGTGCATACGACCATCCCATCAATGGTACAGACCGGACAAAGCGTTTCCCCTGCAGCACCGGTAAGTGTTCCGATATGGTTTCAGAGGATTAACTACTGTAATAGTGGTAACGTTAGTAACACTATTACATAAATAGGGTGGTCACTTGGGTTGTTGACAGAAGTAACTGTGCTTTTCGGTGTTGCGCTAATCACTATTCTTTTTACTGTCTATGTTATCACTCCACCCAAGTAGCACTGCTTCGCCTTTCTGAGAATATAGCTCCAAGTTGGTATACGGTTAGAATAAGGCTGTGTTTCATCTGACGTTATTTGTACACCCTGTGATTATATAAATCATATGTTGGCGTTATTTTGTCACTTGTTGGGAGCAGTAGCTAGTTGGAACCAGTTACCTGCAGGATTGTTGCTTGACTAAGCTAATGCTGGGGGCGTCAGACAGTTGTATCATGCACGGAGATGAGAAGAATATGTATCAACTTGTATAGCTCTGGGGGTAACGGTGAGTAAGCTAAAGTCCGAATAAGTCGGCGTGTTCTATTAACATCTGGACAAATATATATTCAGTGCTGACCAAAAAGCTGTTTTCACTTGTTCCGATTAAAGTTGTGTGGAGCCATGTCACAGAAGAACAAGAAAGGTGTAAATTGCTCCTAAAAATCTGGTCATAGCAGCATATAAAAGTATGATATGTGACAAAATGTAATTATTTTCAATGGAGTTGCCCATAAAATATCCACATAGGTACAAACATTACGGTTAACCAGCTCAGAGCATTTCCCCCTACATTTTTTTTTTTGAATGGAAAGATGTAATCCTGTCTTTTTTTTTCAGTACAGGGAAAATTGAACAATGCGCTGTTGTGACCCACTAAAATGTTTCCGGCTTGTTAGTGTGCCGTTAGCTTGCCAGCTACAATTGTTCACCAACTATCCCTGCAAGTATTCCTTATATCATCAAGCTTCTAGTAATGCCTATTTTGTGAGAGGCTAGCATGAACGTAGCAGTTCCACTTTCTCAAAAAAGTGAGATGTGTGGCGGAGGGCCTGGTTTGCATTCAGTGGCAGGGTAGAGAGGTGTGGGAATGGCTCATTAGAGCAATGCCAGGTGAGGTGAGTGACCAAGCTGTTGCTCATTCTCTAATTATACTCTCCCTTTTTAAAGCTATAGTGTGTAGTATCTGCTGCCCCCATGAGAAATTCTAAGTAATGACAACAACACTCTAAGTGCGGCCACATGATACAGGCCTTCCGTGATTGCGCCAAGAAGGACACGGAGGATCAAAAATATGGACTATTCAGAAGAGATACTTCTATTCACTTGAGTTTGTGCGCAGAAGATGCCAGACAACACAATTTTCTGAACACAGCCATACTGAGAAATACAGATTTAGCTTTGTAGCAACTAATTTGCCAATAGACGGAATGGAACAGATGTTCATTAATATCATAAAGTTACGCACATAAGCTTTAAAGGCGATGAACACCTACACAGGTGTAATCAGTTAAACTGGCTGATTGGACCTCTTCCCAGAGTGTGTGTGTGTTTAGACTTATTGACATCTTCCTGAATCTCCTGTTAGCTTTGTTGCACCTGTTAGGTCAGGACAAATGAAAACTTTATCATTCTTATCGGTAGGAAAGATTTGTGGCCATCAAAAGCTCTGTCCCACCTTCAACCTTAGCAGAGGTCTAATGACTCAGAATAACTGAAAGCACCTGTGTGGGTGTTCAGAGACTTTAAATGCAGTAGTGTGCGGAAACCTCACATGGCTGTTGTACATTTTGTAATCTAGTGAACTAAGTTTTGGAGCAGCAGGACCATGTGCGCCAGGAAGCCGGGCTTCCAGAGGTGCATGGTCACAGCTGTTTTGTGTTTGAACAGATGTCCAAATAAAGAAGCACCTTGTCTGTGGGCGAGCTGTCGTGTCAGCGTTTTGTGTGGAGGTGACAGCGAGTCATGCTCCAGATGTCAATCAAGCACAAACTTCCGACCCCCACAGCTGAGAACAGGTCTAATCAAGCAAGTAAAAACAACGGTGGTGGTGGACTAAGGGGGGGTAGTGTCTTTACATGGAATTATTTGTGTTCAGTGCCTGCATTTGGTAAATATTTCTTCTAATGCTGACACAATTGTAAGGTGGACTTAGTAAAAAAAAAAAAAAAAAAACTTAATCAATTTAAAGAGCTAGATTTAAGATTTGACTTTTAATGTAGATCTTTTGTAAAATGTAAAAAAAATGACTCAAAAGACCAAAGTCATTTAGTATTCAATATCTACCAACTTCCAACCTGTAAAAAAACAAGCTATTTTTTCTACAAATATTTTAACTTGACAGGGGAAGCACAGATGGAACTACTAACATTAACGATTGATCAGTTAATGTCTCTCGAGTCCTAGAACTAAAAACTGAATGGAATGCATTTGTAACCTGATTAATTACACTTGTGCTTTTTCTGCCAGGGAATCAAAGTGTCTGCTGTGTTTTAGAGGTAAAATGGGGATAAGAAGGAACACAGTACATTTCTGCAGCTTTAACAAGCAAAAAATCAAATTTCTGTTGTGAGCCAGTGGTTCCAGATGTACAGAGCTTGACCATTCAACAGTGTGAACATATCAGCTTAACATTAAAATGCACTGAAATACAAGCGGACAGTATGCTTACTGTTTCCTTACCAATCAAAAGAGGGTTTTTCTCCACAGTCGAAGGCATCCTGCAGCTCTTTGACCAGGTTGGCCTGTCCTGGGAGTCTGAAAAGGCCCTCCTCCCTAAGGCCCCACTGGCGGATGAAATCCACACACTGCTCTACCAACATAGGGGCCAACTTGTTCCCAAACCGGCGCTCATACCGCACAGTTTCCTCCAACTTCTGACCAAAGATCCCTGAAACACAAGACAAAATGTTCAATGGTGGTACAATATTGATTAATGGCTTCAAGAGATTAGCAGTGGTAGACCTGTTTTACCTTACACTTGAATATTTACATTTATTTATTCAATGACCAAGCTTTTATTAATTTTATTTATAGTAGATTAAAGTGTTAAGTGAGAATTCAACATATCAAAGATGCTGAGGGCTTTGTTTCCATGGTTTAATTATGTTTCTAACACAGATGTATACAATTTGTTTCTCTCTTTACAGCCAAGTTATTATGTACTGCAATATTTCCCAAATGAGGATTATAGTTTATCCTTTAAAATACCAATACTGTTTAATATGCTGCACTATTTAACATTCTCTGCCAAAGTGAAAGGATAATTTTTGGAAAAATTTGAAATACAAATTAGCCTAGCATCCGCAGCTTAAAGCACATCAAAGTGAGCAGTTAAATCGATTGAGAGAAATAAGTTCTGATACGGCTGGTTAGACAGTCCGAGCTAAAAATATGTACACCCACAAAGCCTTAGTCTGATGATCAAATCTCAAACTTCCTGCTGAGCACCTTGCCTTTTGTCTGAGGCAGTCGGCGTAAAAAAAAAGAGGAAAAAAGACCGATTTCCATTTGCAGCCGTCTCATGTGGATGCAACACAAGAGGGGATTAAGGCAGCCTTCCTGAGAGATTTGGATCGGCATACTTTTCCGGTCTCCAGAGACAGACAGAGGCTACTCACATACATGCACACACGTGGTACAACAAGGGACCGTACAATGGCTGAATTAAACCAAGCTTACCGGGATCCCTGTGATTTTGACAGCATTTGACACAGCAAGAAATAGCTTTCACTCAGCTTGGATTAATGTGAAATGTACAGGTCTATGCAATGGTGCACCACACTAATTCAGAATGTACCCTTTTCTTTTTTTGTATGCTGACGCAAATGCCTCAATATATTTTTCATTAGACGCAAGTTGCTTTTTCATTAATAATATTTTATGATGTCATACTACCCTCTTGAAATTGACACAACTTGTAAGCTTCCAGAAGAAATGCCCTTTAATGAATTTGTGATAAGATAAAACACCAAGGGGCCTCATGTAGAAAAGACTGAGCAGCTTTCATACCAGAAGATGGTGTACGGCAAAAACATAAAGTACCTACCTGCAAAAGTATTCACATTTGTAAAACTGGGCGTACGCCAGGTCCTGCGCACCTTTCCTTTATACATCACATACATGATACGCCTTGCCTCTTCCCATAAATGAATATGGAAATGACTTTGAATTTGGCCCCAATGTCATTCTTTGTCCAATCACAACAGGTCAACCCGCTGCAGAAGAAAAACAAACATCTTGTGACGTTGAGGTGCGAAAAGCGCAGAGGTAGCGGCGAGAAAAAAAAGTTCTTGCTTGGAGGATTGTCGTCTCGGATAAGCAATAAAAGAAAATGCCCAAAGTGGCAAATGGTGACTGGGCAGTGAACGCACCAAACCTTGGCAGAAATGAAAATAAAAAAAGTAAAGTTGAAGTGGAAATCAAGCTAATAGTGGCCGCGCCACACAAGATACAGAAAAACATCCATCTCAGTGTCAGTCAAAATTACGTACAATAAGCCGTTTGATCTCACTGATGTCATAGCATTTATTTTCTTAGTGTTAGTAGGCTCAGGGAAACGGACCAGATCGATCCGTGCGTCCCGCCTCCTGCACGCCAAGGATGTCTGAGCTTTCGCAACTACAGACTCACAGATACTATTGCATTTTCCTGTGCCAATCTTTTTGTTGCCCAGTGAGTAAGATATTTCATCCATGGAAAATACAGAATATGACAGAAAATATTTTCTAAGTGGATTTTCATTCATTTCCTGAGCTTAAGCTGCCTGTGAATTAAACAGTTTTTAGTGTGAAAGATTGGAAATATTATCCACATAAATTGAACAAACTTTTATGGAATATCGGTGGATATAATTATGTTTTTTCATAGACAATGTTGCAGACTTATGCCAGTAAGTGAAGTGGGAACTTTATTTTGTAATGTTTGTGATTTCCGGCACTTTTCAGTTAGATATTGCCGCGTTACAGAAACCAGAAAAGACTTTGCGGACAGCCCGCACATTCTCACGTCAAGTTAATTTTTTATACATCACAAAGTGTCTGTGAAAACGGTACGCAAGCTGTGTGTGTGCGCGTGCGTGTGTGTTTGTGTGCTGGCTCGTACAACAACCACAAAGACTTGGGAAAATTAAAACAACACCTCCACTTTGCCAACCCTCAGCAGGTCCCTTCAACATTGTCAGGCTCGGTCAGCTACCCAGGCCGACTGCTGCACGCGCACTTATGTCTGCATGCACCACGCACACACACACACACACACACACACACACACACACACACACACGGACCAGGTCGGACACAACAATGTCTGATTTTTCCCTTTCCGGGACATTTCCTCTGTCTTTTCTATGATTGTTCTTCTGTGGTGTGGTGGAAAAATATTAACACTTTCCCTACTTTTACCAAATGTTACATATTCATGGAGATGCACTGTGAAACAAAACCATCTCAACCGTGTACGGAATGACCCAAATAAATCTGAGTGAGTTATATACTGCATGACAACTCTGATACACAAGCAAAAGGCAGGTAAACATTACATTTTACTCTGGAAAGAACGTTTAACTGTGGTATCACACTAAACGAAATATGAACTGTAATAACGCTAAATGTCAAATGGGAAAAAAAAAACACGAAATATGAGAAATGTCCTACAGTATATGTTTTATATGAAGAACATTTAGTAATTTCTACATAGAATTTATCTAACAAAAACAACTGTTTCAATTTAAAGGCTAACTCTTTAGAAATAAACAATTGGTAATTACCGTGAATTAAATCTCCAAAGATCCAGATGGAGAGGCCACAGCTGCACATGACTTTAAACTCTCTCTTGTCCAACTGCTTCTTCAAGTTGGCCAGTAATTAATTCAGCATCACAGCAAGTGTTTAGCACAACATGACCGCAAACCTTCAGGGGCTACGAGCTATGCTGCGGGTCAAACATGGGCTTTGTTTTAGTAGCTCCACTCCCTATCTGTCGCTCTCTGAACACATTTTTAATCACACTTCACCAGCCAATCAGGGCTTGGGCTCAGTTAGTCTCTGCTGCTACTGCAAAACGTGAAAGCCTGAAATGTGTGTATTTTGTTATCTGTGTGTGTGTGTGTTTGTTAGCCTGGCTCCGCTTCAACTTCTTATGGCATCTTTGACAAATGGCTCGTCCTTTTGAAAAGCAGTCAACTGCAATATACATCAAACTCCCTGCACTGAAAACAGAGGGGCCAGCTCAGCCTCATCCATTCACTGTGTTACAGAACGCTGCTCTTGTGCCCTATGCTTATACACACTGTAAGCCGATGTCTGCCAGTAAAGTCAATAACAAGCTGTAACGGCACAGCAGGACACCCAGTAATCATCACACTGATCTCAGAAACAACTTCATGAGAGCAATTACACCATCATGCACTTCAGCTAAAAATCACAGCGCACATGATTACAACATCGCCACTGTTTGTTGGTTTATTTGACGCAATTGTTTTGAACACATTCATTTCCTCAGTTTATTAGCACAAACGGGCTGGAAGAGAAAACAAACATGCAGGATGAGAGTAGAGATTTAAGTGGCAAAAATCTAGTGCTGCAAATAATCCTTGGACTAAAGCTGTTTATACATCTTATCATGATGAAGTCAAGTATTGTAGTGATGCAGCCAACATGTGGCAAGACACCCACCATATGGAGTGAAACATGGAGGAAAAGAGGAGGCAGCCTGTTGCTTTACCTGCCAACAAACAGGTAAAGCAACAGCCACTCTGGAAACATGTCTGTTTTAGATACAAGGGTAAGGTCAGGATAAACCTATTGTGGGAAAATGCAGGCAACTGTTCCTTACAGTCCTCTATTTAAAAAAGCAAAACCTGTAATATGTAATCACATCTAGTTGGCATTGTGAACATAAATGCGGTATTGTACCTGAAAATTACTGCTAAGTCCTTTCTCCATCATGCACCCACAAATGGATTTAAGTTACACTATTATCATTGTGCACAAAGCTACTAAAGTTTGTGCTTTCAATACTTAGTCAAACAGAGTATCTGCAATATAAAGGATGCATTTTGTCAGTGGGATCAGACCACACAGTCAGCAGTTTGATGGCCTTGCTCACGGATTGAATACACAGACTTATCCATTCTCTGGCACAGCTACTGGGAACTTTAAAAGTCATTTAAATAAACAACAAACTGCTTATTAAAAAAAATCCCATTAACATCAACAAGTTATTTAGCTAACAAGAACAATAGTCCGGTGTAGACTAACCTCCACCAAAAGGAGCCCAGATGACCCTGCGGATCGTCTTCACCCAATCCTCCATGTCATTCTGGGTGCTGGCCATAAGAAGATAGGTCTCATGGTTGGCTGTCATCCGCTCTCTGTCTCCCCCTGTTCAAACAAAAGAGAAAGAAACATGCGTAGATGATTACAGCATACTGCAGATAGTAGATAAACATTTACGCTAGTCTGATCTCTTCATCTATCCAAGTTCTCTCTGAATTTACAGTGTTCTACAGAGTCAAGCTCAAACGTCCAAAAGAAGTGAATAATGAGCAAAATACATTTTTGAATGGAAGATGACTCTAAGGTGAAGGTCCATGCGGTCTGACCTCCTTGTAACCCAACACAGCACAGACTTTAAATGTCCTTAGATGACATTATATTCTACTTAACCCTATACAGTAGGTGTGTCTAAAAAACAAGGCAATTTTGGACATGCACACACTGCACTTTTAACCTTAACCGCAGTAATACATCAAGAGAAATGTTTATATCTCTGGGCAGTAGTGTTCCATTAGAGGCAGGCTCAACTATCCTGTTTTGACTTGTGGATAATAGCCATGAGCACTCTACTGTCAGGGGATACCAGTCACAGTGCAGTGGAGGGTCTGGACCTGTTTCACATAACCAATCTGGGTGCAGCGATTACTATGACAACAGAATCATTTGTACCACTCTGCTTCAGCTTTAGCAGGATGAAACAAAAAACAAACAACCAATGCGCAGCATTTTACAGAGATGCACCTGCTCTATTATAGGAAGAGATGAGCTATTAAGAGACAAATGGACTTGTCACACAACCGTTGAATTATTCATGACTGTGACCACCAGGGATCTTGCTCCATTGATTGTATCTCGGGATGAGATCCGTGTGTTGCATATAAAAAATATTTATAGACTGCTCCAACACAACATGACAGGTTACCAATATGAAGTCCTAATGACTTCAAATGAAGCAAAAATGATATTTAAACTGTCTTCTGATGCAAACCAAAAAAAGAATAAATGAAACCTAAATTGCCCCCAAGGGAATTTACTTTCCGCAAAGAACATACATACATACACACATACATGACATCACATTGTATGACATAAAAACATTTAATACATTTTAAAAAACGGTCATTAAATCCATGCACGTTTTAAAATTAATATCATCAGAATGAGATTAAAACCAACAACGAAACATAGTCAACAATCTCCATTCACATGTAAGGTCATTATTACCAATGCCACTATCATGAATTAATAACCAAAACGCCTGGGCTTAAAGACTTGCTGCTCTGACAGCAGTTCCAGATGTAAACCAGCTTCGAAGCATAAACAAATCCTTGACCGATCAAACTGTCAACAGTTTAATCCAGATAATTTCAGCTTTAGCCTATTTGGAGGCAAACTTTGACAGTGATATGGATGCACTCTGTCAGTCATGAGATCTCATTAGCTGGCAGCAGATGCCAGTGTTTGCCATGTGTGGCATTCTACATGTTGTTTATTCCTACTAAAGCTTGCACAGACCAACTCTCACTTTAAAGACATTGAAGTTTTGATGCATGTGGTCTATTTCCAGGAAGCAAGTTCTCCCTCTTGATGGTTTAACAGTTTATTGGTTTACACATAGCCTATACAAATACTACAGATTAATATTCACATAGCCATCTCAATTTAAGATGTGATGGAGAGATGCAAAAAACCCTCATAGGGTCCTAATCTGGGCACTCTCCACTGCATACTCCAATAAAAATAAAAATAAACTAAAATACAAGTGGGCTAGTACCCTCCTAGTTGCTGATCCAGTGATTAGTCACTACCCTGTATTGGCTTCAGCCTCAGAGCTCCCATTAATTACACGATTAAGTAGTGACGATTAATCACACCTCAATATATAGACTTGAAAAGCAGCACACACAACGTTTGCTATATATTCATTCATGACTAAAACACAAAGAGGCAGCTTCAGCTCACCTCTTAAGCGCAGGAATCACATCCACGATGTTATTTCATCTTTCGCTTCCTCAACCTGCGACGCGCAACAGATTTCCAACGAAGCAAAACAATGCCCTAATCCACCCGGAAATGTGCGACTCACTTCATACATATGTGAGCGATTCTTCAACCAGTGGAAAAGCTCCGTAGGTCGCTCCAAATTACTTCAAACAGCGCTTCTCGTTTGAATTAGTCTTGCACCTATCCCGACAGCGCTGTGTCAGCGAAGTCCCTCGTGTCACAAACTCCTCACGCCGGCTGTGTAAGACTACCAGGGCCGGGCTAAGCGTTGGAAGGGTCCTAGGCAAGTCATGGAGCCCCGGTTCCATGTTTCCATTGGAAATGCAAATCTTTAAGAATGGCTCACAAATAAATATTTAGGTCTTTTTAAAAGGTTATTTTTAGTAAACGTTACATAAACAGTAATACATTGGATTGCATTGATAAGCCTTGGATTAATACACATTTTATGCTCCAGTGAGATGTATGGATGCTATAGTGGGAAGTAAACATGTACTAGGCCTACATAATGTCACATGTCACAAAGTGCAACAGTGTGGCTTGTTGATGTGCTATGTGCTTTTATGTTGGCCTACTATTTTCCATTCCCTTGTCCCCCTCTAACGTTACTTGTGTAAAGTGTCCATGGGTTTCATGAAATGTGCTATTTAAATCTAAGTTATTATCATGTTAGTTTCTACAGCAATCTCTTAATGCTATGACTTGCAACACAGTGACAGTGATACCATGTTTAGTTCAGAAGACATCCAAAGTAGGTTATCGTATATCATATAAACTGTATATCAAAGTTATCTTATGCAACACTGGAAATGCAAACATGCATGCTGGAACTTCTTCTTTTATTGTAATGAATGATTTTCTGTCAGAGAAAAACATTCATTGCAATTGTATGACCTCCCAGTAATGCTAACTCAGTAATACCGTGGGCAATACAGCACCAGAAAGAAAAGACCTTTATGACAGCAGGTGTGGTAAAAACACTATACACCTTTGTACAAAGCGGCCGCTAGAATCAACACAAACTGAAGGTTACACATAACCACTTTAAGGGCAATAGGTAACATTAAACATGAAATATTGCTTGCATTGTGTGGTCCTCGAGAGAAAGAGATGTAAGTTCATATCAATTAAGGAAGCTTTCTGTCTATTTAACTACAACTGACATCTCTGGTTACCATTTAGCTGAATGGGAAAGTGCACTTAGTAGCCTAAGCTTTGAAATTTAATCAGTGTTTGTCAAAACTGCTCAGAAAATATTATAATACAATCAACCTTTATATCATTATAAAGTTTAAAAAAATCTCTATCCCAGGATCAGAATCAGCTTTATTTGCCAGGTATGACACAAACAAATTTTACTTTGGAATTCCGTTGCTCCCAATGTAACATGACAAAAGGAGACTTTTGATGCAAGTATCAAGAAATACTGACATTTAAGGAATATTCTTGGAATGCTTGTCTTGCTTTCTTTGAGCTGCCCAACCATGTGTTTATGTACACTTCTGGTCAAAATGTCACATTTCTCTGCCCCATCAGTCAGAAGATAATGTGTTATTATGTGTTAGGTGAAGTGAATCTGTCAGATGGTTCCACATTGACAACACTTACTCACATTGTCCAATTTGGCACACAGAAGTTTCCCAGTCACATTTGCGTTGATTGTCATGCAAAGTACTGTAATTGTGATTCCCTGGGCCTCCTGTGAGTGTTTTTGTTCACGTTTAAAATCAATCAGCCCTTTCTGTTTCCATTACTTGCATGGCAAGACAGTAATTCTTTTTGGAAACAGCGGGTGTGACGCTGTTAAACAAGCGTGCAACAGGATTATACAGCATACAACACACTCCTGTTCCCCCTGCCATTTCCTGTTGATGCTTAGGACTGAATTGGCCACATTGTTTATAAAGATGGGAGATTTGTCGAGCCTACTTAGCACATGGACAACTTCTTGGACAAAAACTGTGAGAGAGCTGTTCCTGAGATCTATTTATGATTAAGCGAAATATTTGCCGCCTATACCCGTAGCACTGTAACCTGTAGTATTAGTGTAAATGTTAATCTGAATAATTTAGCACATTTGTGCCCAAGAGCTTAATTTATCATAAAAAGCGGTTTATAGGAAAAACACTTAAATCTAGCAGATGTAAAGATTAAGTCATCAGTTTGTGAATGATATAGGTGCTATAAACTGTTCCAGGGATTAATGAATAGTGTTAGGTAAATTCTCCATATCTGTCTACATGAGGGGTCTTCAATGTTTTTTTAAGTCAACAACCCCTTAACTGAGAGACAGAGCAGGATCCCCCCCACCACATACTGTTTATTGTCTAAAATGATTTTGCATATTAAACTGGGTTTGCAGTAACACGTACGGTGGCCTAAAGCCTTTATACCTACCTTTTTCATATAATAATAAATAATAATAATTGATTGCATAATTTATAAATCCTGTTTTAATGTTAACGAAGACATCTTGTGGAATAACTCACTATATCTGTGGATGGCTACTATAGTGACTACAGTACCGTCCCCACAGGCCAGTGAGCCTATCATCAGTGGGGATTTATATTTAATAATAATGTGTTGGATTCATGTTAAGACTTTTTTTGTTTGTTTTCTTTTAACTTTCAAAAACGAACAATAATATGGATGCCCCCCTGCATTGACTCTGAGGACCCCCTAGGGGTCCCAGACCCCTTGTTGAAGATCCCTGCACTAAGTAAAACAACTGGAAGCTCAGATTCTTCACCGGCGTTGGTGAAGCTGCCTAAAGTTATTATTCTCCACCACACAATTCTCTGTGACTGGCACTGTCTCAAAAAACCCTCATTGCTTCTTAAATGAGACCAATCCCAGCAGGGTTTCCCTGCAGGAGACAGTTGACTTATAGCGCGACTGTACCTGAAGAGACAACCGTGACAGCTGCCACAATTCCCCTGATTCAACTCGCTTCGGCACACAGCTCCAAAACTTTTATAAACTCAGCGGGGAACAATTGTCAGCTTCGCAGAGGTGTGCATGAGCAAACTGGTACACTTCAGAAGACAGCTTGTATTAAAGAAGGATTTCCTATTCACCTTGAGACTCACAACTCGTGAAAACAGTTCAGGAAAAGAGAAAATGCCACACCCTTTCACATTTCAATTTCTGCTATTTACATTCAGGAAACACTCCAATTGCATCATGCTACAGCATAACCACAGACAGATGGTTAATGAAATCAATCTCAAATCTGTGTATAGCGTTCAACCAAGGAAAAACATTGCTAAAATGAAATGCATGGATCCCATTGTATTACATAAAGCACATTAATAGCACACCTATGACAAATTGCATATACTCAAACAAAACCGTAACATATCACTGACAACCTTGAATCATGTTAAATTATCTTGCTGCTCTCAGTGTGTGTTATAATTACTATCTGAGTTGCGTTCAAAGCGCCAACAACTGTTCATTTCAGTTTTGTCCACCGGCCTTAATAAGTGGCCAAACCCAGCTGCAGTCTAGTCTTTAACTAATGGCTCAAAAACAGGTGTGAGACAACAAAGGATCCAACTGTGCTGTAATTGCTCACAAATACCTGGCGCCCGATACACTTTACTCAGACCTGTACATATGTATGTCCTGTAAAACAGCTCGCAGTGCATCCATTTCACAGAATGTAGAGTGCTGCATTGCGTGGCTGGAATCACAGACTAAAATGTTTCATTTTGTGTAAATAGTAGTATTAGATCATTTACTATCCACTGCTATTGACACAGCACAATGTAAGTTTCACAGACTGCTACAGTAGTTCTATAAAATGTATGCAAACTGTGTGCATTGCTTAGAATTGTCTTTTTGCTGGAAGGAATAGGTAATTAAATTATTTTCTTTCTACTTGTGAGATGGATACCACTGTCAGATATGATACCCAAACTGCAAAACCATTGATTTCATGTGGTGATTACAGGTCAGAGTATACAGCTGAAACCTTAAAAATCTACCAACCTTCAAGGCAGCCCAGCCATGTGATACACTTTATGTACCTCATTGCAAGGGTCTAACAATAAAAATTGTAATTTTGTCATATTGGCAGACACTGCCCAAAAGGAAGTGGGTGAGGGTTAAAAATATGTATTGTCCTCAAAGGTGTAATACATTTTGTGGGAGACTTGTTGTGAAAGTTCTTCCAGACTTAGATTGTGCTGCTTGCCAAGTGGAGGAAGCAGCTGCTGTTGGCCTAGAAAACAATGCAGACACTGTAACTACATTGTTTAATTTTAAATGACAAAAAATGTGTCATGTTTCACCGTGTGTGTGTGTGTGTGTGTGTGTGTGTGTGTGTGTGTGTGTGTGTGTGTGTGTACAGACAGAGATTAAATGACTTCATCAATGTCTTTTCTCTCTCGTCTGCAAGAGCTCTCTTGTTTGCATGCAAGCAGGGGCAAGTTGAGATTCAATATTGTGTCTAATGATAGTGTTCTCCGAAGTCCACACATCATAAATACCTCCAACGGAACAGGGAGTCACTCACCGAGTGACAATGGTGACAAGGATTAAAATTGGAAAGAAAAACTACCGTTTACATGTAATGGCACCCCTTATATACATATATACATATATGTCTGCTTCATTCATGAGTAATATCACCTCCAGATGATCTAGTCCTTCAACAAAGTGCAGCTGTTGCAACAAGGAAGTCTGTCGAAAAGAAGCCAGTGTGTTTAGAAAAATGCATTCGTTGTATTGCAGTGGAGAGACCGAAAGCTATAAACAGGCTTAAAATAGTCAAATAACACACTTAGTGTTGTTACCTTGATGTGAGGATAGTAAATCACATAATCCATACTGTGGTAAACTATGAATCGCTTGATGAACCATCTCCATGTCACCGTCACACTCCTATCTCTGGTACTCCAGAAAAGAAGCTCCCTGAGAGGGCTGCAAAGTCCAGGCCACCTAGGTCAACTTAAGGACGGGAGTTCCTAACAGAGGAGATGCTCTGCCAGCTTTTTGGCCTGGCTCAAAATGAGTGAGCACAGCTGAGAGGGTGTTAAAGAGAAAAGAGAAGGAGGGGAGGGAGGTGAGGTTTGAAGAGGGGGTTGGGGAGCACACACACACACACATTCACACACATTCACATGCATACTTCCCTTAAGCACTGTAATGGGAACAATAGGCAGATCTTTGAAGACTTGGGTTTAAAAAGGCCACTGGTCTGACTCAGGGCATGACCCCATAAGCAAACATGGGATGTCCCATTCACACTGCAATGCTTTGTTAGCAAATGCAAACTGTTTAGAGCAGAATTATGTCATAATATTGACTTTTTGCATGTGGGAGTAAGAGCATGTATATTACATTTATTTATGGCATTGTATTGTCATAATGTAAGAAATGTAACTACATATTCAGATTGATGAAGTAAAACAAATGTAGACAAAGTTAGAGTGATGACTGTTGGTCAAACGAATTAAACAATTTGAAGACAGGACACACGGATTCAGAAAATTGGGCTAGGTTTTTAACAAAAACATTTCTGACATTTAATGGACTAAATTGTTAGGCAATTGGTTGAGAAAAATAATTTAACAACAGCTTAACCAATAAGGAATACTAATTGTTACTTGCAGCTCTATTTGTCAATAAAGTTCCATCACCTGATTGTTGACAATGATATACAAATGGGAGATGCAATGATTTGTTGAAAAATCAACCGGTTGATTGGCAGAAAATTGGTTTAGGCAATTGTATGAATCAAACAATTATTTCATTAAAAAAAAAAAAAATTGTCTTTGCTTTCTGTGTTTTAGTTAATTGGAAATTAATAGCTTGGGGTTTTGACCAATTTCTTGATAATGCTCTTGTTTTTTTCCAGCCCTAGATTACAATGTACACCTAGCATCTTCATATCACTATACCTAATAATTATGTAAAAAAGTAAAAAGGATTCTGCATCTTACTCTTTCATATCCAAATATCCTAAACTCTCATTACAACTTATACATTTGTCATGCTGACAGACTCCTGGCGTGTAGATCCTCTCTCTCTGCGGCTATAACATCCCATGTATCTATAATGGGAGTACTGTTCCACCTGAACCCCTTTGAGGTATCGATAGCTAATTCTCTTCCTGGTGTCATGGTGGTCCTTGCCTGTCAATCGACATAATCTGAAGGCAGACACCACAACATTAGCCTCCCCGAAGACATTGTGTGGTGGAGAACACAGACTCCATAGAGCTACTGTGGCTATCCATTACCATCTGATGCTGAATGAGTAACAAAGTGAATAGCAGTGATAGAGGTCAGAGGGGACAAGGGTTGTTTGGCTCTACTGTCCCGCTACAGGCGCCCATAGGGAAGAAGGTAATCATGGCACCAACAAAATGGAGAATAATGGCCACATCAACTCTAAATTCTCTGTATTCGTTGGTGCTGAAAGGCTAACATGATAACCTTGCTGTTGAGTAGCATGGGTGAACAGAGTTTTAGTGAGTTGTCATGAGGACAGTTCGGGGGAAGCAGTGGGTCATTCCGGGAGGTCACAGGCATGTCATAAAGCCAAGTGGCCCCATTCTGATATCATGCCAACTAAATAAAGAGCTGTGTCTGTGTGTCCTGCCAAGGCTGCTGTAAATATACCATAGTGCAAAGGGGAATCAATTTCAACTTTAGGAAAAGGAAAACAGGGCTCAGACTTGACTTAAAGTCCAGAGCTTGTGTTGGAACATAATGACAATGTGGACATGATAATTATGAAAACTAGAGACTAACACAGATGGAAATGTGAATTGTACAGAGTCCCCTGGTGCATTTTGAATCGATCGTGCATGCTTTTTTTTTTTTACTGCATTTAAACAGCCTTTTCCAAAAATGTTATCTTAATTTTCCAGTGTAACTGACAAAAAAAGAATGCATCATGTTTTACTATGATGGACTATATGCTGTATAATAAATTCATTTTGAGTTTCTTAAAACTAAGTAAAATGAACTACATTTTGCTTTGGAAAATGGTTGTAAGGAGTGTCAAGTATGTGTGATTTAAAGTAATTGTAAAGAAAAATTACAACAAAAGAAGTCCCGGTATAATCCTTTAATATTTGACTTAGCTTGAAGTGTTAACAACCTAAACTAAAAATTGTAAACATAAATCACAAATGACATTTATAGAAGCTCTTAGCCACTGAGCACAAACATTCTGTTTAACCCACATTCATTTCTGTGGTGACTTGCAGTATAACGTGAGATGAACCATGCATGACAAGACGTTTGTTAAAATACTAAAATCCTTACGAGTTAACCATTAAAACCACTGACAGCTTTGGTGACTACTGACTGGGGGATTAATATCCCATTAAAATGTTTGGAGTGTTGAGGTTTGGTGAGGGCTGGCAGCTGTTGTCACTTGAACACTTGCACGCAATGCTGGGAGGCTGAAACATTAGATCCGGAATACAAGCAGACTGATACTTCAGAGGGAGCTTCTGGAAAGGTGCAGCACATACATATCCAAGAGGAAAAACTAAGAGTGGCTCTGCAGGCCATTTCTCTCAAATCAACCTGACACTAGTCTGTAGCATGGTATAATCACCATATTATCAAATAATTCATGTCTCATGTAGAGCCAGACTTACTGTGCTTTAAACAGTTATATTCTCTTTAACATGCATGTGATGCTGTGTGTCTGTTTGAAACATATAGGCATCCTTATGGTTATGTAAACATATCTCCCAATGAAATATCCCCGTAAGTGTGTACTGTATATCATGCACTCATGGCCATGGGGACTATACATCTTTGTGGCGTGAATGCCAGGAAATCATACTTGGTGTGCACTCTGTCCAACACACACACACATACACACACACACACACAGACACACACACACACACACACACACACACACACACACATGCTGATAAGGATGCAACAACTAACGTTATTTTCTGCAGCATGTTTTACTGTGAGAAGTAGAGATTTAAGTCAATAGTTATTTTTTTCCTGCAGTTTTTGCAACATCACATCATTCGCCGCAGTCTGCTGCTTTGTTTACAAATGTTTCAGATGGTGCAGCTTTCATCTTAATTACTAAGATAAAGAATTTTAAGAAATAGACGTAGACAAACATCCTGGCACTCTGCGAATAGACTGAACCTCCCTTCATCCAGGCTAGAGAATGAAACAAGGAGTGGACTTGACAAAGTACCTGTTGCTCTGCTCACTAATACCTTCTAATATCACCTTTCAGCACTGATGAGGGCTTCAGGGCAGATGCACACCTGCACTCCCCACAGCCAAAATTGATAGGCTGAGTCAGGCTGGCCTTTGGGAATGCCCTTTGAACTTTTCAGACAGAAGTTATAGTAACCTGAATTCCTGTTTATTGAGTTACTTATTCCGCCTTTGAAACCCAAAGAGAAGTAGCAACAAAGCAGGATCATAAAGGAAACTAAAAAAGCTTGAGTCTGGCTGGATGTGCTGAGAAGAAAAAATCACTAAGAAAAAGGCTCCTCCTGATTTACTCCTTTACTCCCTCCTCATTTACCTGAAGTAATTAAAAAAATGAACTCACTATGGTTATGTGTCATAGAGGCAATGAATCAACATTTTCATTTACTTGATTGCTTTTGGAGATTGAAGGGCCTGTCAGAGTTGAACATTATTGTTGATAGAAAGCAGAGATAGTAGACATTCATCAATCGTCACACTAAAAGAGCATTTCCCACAACTTCATATTTCTACTTAGTGAGTGATGAGATGGAATATGAGTGACACCATTTTTGGTGTAGATATAACAAATGTGTTCCCAGAGCAGAAGCAATATTTGTCTCTGTGTAATAAGTTCACCGTTTAATTTGTTCGTGCCCCATACTTTTAACACATATCTGTGTGACGTATGCACCACGAAACCTCATGTTGACTCTCCGCACAATTATCTAGACAGCCAATGAACAGCATCCATCAGTTTGGCAAAGATAAGCATGTATTCGTTTTGACCATCACAGCAGTCCTGTCTGCATTGCTGCTCCACATCCTCGTTGTTTTCTCTGACAAAGCTGGCCAAAGCACTGCTGGCCTGAGAGGGCTGCAGTGCAGGGGGGAGTGCAGGCAAGCTGGGTCAAAGCAAAAGATTGGTGGTGATCTAAGTGGAGAGACAGAGAAATGCTGACGACGAGATTGGCTCTTTGTGTGTTTGAGTGTGCGTTGCTGAACTGTTGTTAATGTTGTTCGGTGAGTTCTCTCGATTCACACCCGTGCTATTGCAGTCAAAAATCAAAAACTGTGTGTCACTGAATGTCAGTATAATAATATACAAACCGAGTTTGACATTCAACATTGTTATGGGTATGCCCAATCATTTATTTGTATTGTTGACATAGACCACTGAAGTTATACCAAAGTTCATTTTTACTTGTTAACACAAGGAGACTTCCACACTACAGAATAGTACAGAAAATGCCTAACTGGAAGCTCTCAACAGCCACTTATTTATACAAAGTGGATGTTTAACACAAAGTCATAACAAAGTCGATGTTGTCAGTTTATCTCATTCGGTCTGGGACTCTCCTGTGCCTGCTCTGCACCAAGAAACATCCTGTGCCTTTCACAAGGACAGACTATGGCTCCATGGTTATCTTATTTAGAGTGATCAGTATAACATAGCATTATTGTGCAAAGAGTTTTAAAACTAATCAGAGAAAAAGTATGTATCATAATTTTTCTAACACCTAGTCACGTATTATTTGCTGAAGAGAGAGACCTGTTGAATTCAACCAGCAGATTTGTCATCACACAGACATTTAATGCATATAGTTTTTTGTGTTCAACATCTCAAACATAAACACCTCTCTTCCTCTCTTTGCTTTCCTCCTCACCTCTGTCAACAATTCTTGAAATCTAACTTCTGCTCCTTTATTTTACATATAGAGTATTTCCTCTTTCTCCATTCTGTTGCTTCACATTTTTGTATGAGAACGTCTTGGATTTACAGGCAGGCTGGGAGCCGTGATTTCACAAGTCTGTTCTGTTATCTGACTCAAGCAGCCAAGCAAAGTGAAATTTGACCCACCTATGAGAATGCTTTTTTTGCTTAGCATGATTTTCCTCCCTCTGGCAAGATTTTTTTAAAGCCACATATCTAGTATAGCCACACCTGGTATTATGTTTGGTTTAAAAACGTATCTTATTAGACAAGTTATTCCAAGGGCTCATATGGTTAAATCATATACAAATATTTTCAGTGTTGTTAGAATCGTATAGCCTTACTTTAGTTAAAGTTGAAATATGTCATGACCGGTAGGGTGCAGGGCAGGAAAACATGTGGTTTTGTTGGCGTCTTTCATTTAAGCAAATAGTTTACAATAACATTATCCAATTGGTTAATACATTTTCAAGACATCCTTTTACAAGTGCAACATATTATGCTTGATCATCTTTGCTACTGTAAACCTTGGTAGTAAGATACAGATGATTTAATATTTCCTAATTAGACGGTCATTAATATGTTGGAAAGGGTAGATGTTACACATCACAGTCTGTGTACAGGTCTTGGGGAGTACCACTGTATATGTAAAAATAAAAGGGAAAGGTTCTACAAAGACTTTTGTGGCTCTAGCAGAATGCCATTTCAGCCAGAATTGGAATTGAAGATTACAAGTTTGAAAATGAAAGAAATCTGGGATTGTGAGATTGAGTGAGCTCACCATACCTCTGTAGCCCGCTCCTTGTCTTAGCTTGAGGCTAACAACTTGAAGCAACTTTAGCTGCTGTTGGCTTGAAAATAAGAAGGTAGATTTTGTTGTTAACAATTTGGTGCTTTTAGGAAAACTTGTTATACATAAATGTAGATATTTTAAGACCATTGGAACAATGAACTAAATATTTTGTGTAAGTCATTGAAATGAGTGAAGGATAGAAAAAGCCCTTGAATGGATTTATTGACTTTAAACTCTTAAATTGATTTGAGATGGTCCCTTCTATTTATTTTTATCATTTAATTTTCTTCTTTAGGTTGTTTTTTTGCAAAAACTGTATTTTTGAAGTGGATTTGTAAATGTGCCTTGTTTTAAAAAAATCTGAATTCTAAAAGAATGAATAGTATATATTTTTTTGGATACTTCTGTTGGCACAACACAATCTGAGTTCTGACTGAACTGTTGCATTAATTGCATTGTGGGAAATGTAGGCACCACGTTTTGACAAGGAATAAGAATGTGTGGAATACATAAAATATTCTCTGGTTCTGCTGGATTTTGATACTTAAAAAAATTAAAACCATGCATTGTGCGTTTGACATTGTTATTGTTTTACAAATATGTATCTCTTTTATGAAGAAAAAAATCAAGCTATAGTGTGTAGAAAGTGTAATGTATTGAAAATATAAATGCATGACATGTTCAGCATGGAGCAAGGAGTGTGATGGTCATTTCCATCCTGTCATTAAAGCGCCACAGGGCAAGGCTCCTCTATAAATCGATATTTTTCTGTATATGATATTAAGCATTTTGTGAATAATAATAACTCACATTATTCACAGAGCATGTTTGCTGATGTTTTTAAAATGGACACATGAACAGGAACCTGCAGCAATGTCACCACAGCATTATGGAAATCAGAAATGCATGCATCATTAACTGCTAATCTGAAATCACAGCTGCAATAAAAATAAGCTATGAATTGTGTCTTGTAAAACACCGATCTGCTGACGTGATGAATAGACAGCACATGGAAAAAAAACACTTCCTTACAGAGAGTCAGTAAGAGTAGGTTTGAGACAAGTAAAGCTATCTGTGAAATCCTTCCACCCCTTCCTTCAGTCGTAACTTTAAACAGTGCCCAGTCTAATATTATCACTGCCATCGTAATGACACGCTCCAAACCAGACACAAACATGTTAGTATTCATTACAGTAATGTATAGAGACAGACCTGGGTTGGAGTTAAGATCCATGGGGCACAGCGGAAGACGGGCCCCCTTCTCAGCTGGAGCTTGAGGGAGCAAAAGCCACAGTATCGCTGCTGACTGTTGGCCACCTGGTGCCACCTCTTCATCTGCTCTTGTTCGGTGCCACAGATAGATTTATCTACTTCTGTTTCTGGTAAAACACACTTCACTACGCTCACTACTATCCGTCCCACTCTCCCCCTCCGCCTTCCTTTGCCTGTAGCTTCCCTCCACCTCATATAATTCTTTTGCCTAAAACTTCATTTTGTTGAGGCAAAGGCAGGTCAATGTGACACACCAATCAGCAGCACTCAGGCAGGGTCAGGCTGAGGCTAGTCAGTCTGCCTCCCTGGAAGCCTTTCCTCTGCATATACTTCTGTCAAAGGAGCTGAAAGAGCAGAGGAAGCATATTTCGAAAGTCACACACGAAAGAAGTGTAGGAGAGAGCGGCCAAGTGAAACCGAGTGAGACAGCAAGCTGAAAGCAAGATGGTCTCTGAAGGAAGTGAGAGGGGTGGGGTGGGAGCTGCTGGTTAGGGGGGTGGGGTGGGGGTGGTGGGGTTGTAAATCAAGCAGCCCTGTAAATCTGGTGAATGAAGA